>NW_027615756.1:0-35810 GCF_965212315.1 Lampetra planeri
CAAGCAACACAAACTGTAACACAGTATGGTCCATTTTGACAGCTGTTCTAAGAACGTGCTTTTTATCTTTATATGATAATGGACAAATTTATTCCTTAACCAGCACATATTTATTTCATCTTACACAGATTCAAGTGTGTGGTTCCCTAAACACACACACACACACACACACACACACACACACATACACACTCTTTTCAGTTTCATTGTACAACCTGTTGTGTCATGAAAACAGCAAACAACTTTGCTACAGTTCACTCTGTTGTCCTCCTTGATGAGAACATCATGTTTGCACACAGGGATGTGCGATGGGTAGCTTCTGGCATTTGAAAACACTTCATAGTTCATTCGTTCATTTAACACACCACTTTATCCTCATTTTAACCTTCAAGGCTCAAGGCTCCCTTCGGTTTCAAGCTGACATTGCTAGTTATCAACATGACGTGTTTTCTGTGAGAGCAGGACACCACACTCCCTTATTTAGCACATATAAAAAAAACAACATCCCACCGCACTTCCTTCCTTCCTCTTCATGTCAATCACTCCATCATCTGGCTCCTACACTCATTTTTACTCCTTTATGTCTGCAGACCCTCGCCAGATGCCCTTCAACAAACATGTTCATTACCTGACCATAATGTTTCTCTCTCTCACACACACACACACACACACACACACACAGCGGATGGACCACCCTCACAGAGAGCTAATGAGCACTATTGAGACCGACACGCATGCTATCCCTGCCTTTCTTCCCACTGCAAATATACTGTATGTGTGTGTGTGTGTGTGTGTGTGTGTGTGTCACTGCGGTCAAGACACACGCCATTAGTGCATCACTGATAACGGCGTTTGGTCTGTGTGAGAACCAGAACCAGTGTGCACTTAGAGCGGGTGTGTTTGAGCCGACGCTTTGGCAACACGGTAAATGACAGGTTGTAACCTTTGGACTGCAGAGCTCGGAGAGAGAAAGGACAAGGCTAGGCCAGAGAGGGGGGAAAAAATCTACAGAAAAACGAAAGGCAGAGGCACTGATGAAAAGAGTTATGTACGGATGTTTGAGGCTTGACGCCACTCTATCGATGTGTACAAACGCTGACTGGGAGCATGCTTAGGAGTCGTTAAAGCAGCCAAGCTAACTGACCATGTCTGCGAGGGGTGTGTCTAAAACCACGGCAGTACATTAACAACCGGGAGATATCCTGGTTGACAGGCCCATTGTCGCCACAAAGGTCTTGACCACCACCACTGTGGTCAAGACCTTTGCTTTGCTGATGTAGAACGAAACAAAAAAATGAAAAAGACAGGAGGTTGATCATTAGGAGCGAGGCTGGAGGCGCTGTGGATGAATGGAGGTGAGATTATGTGAGGAGGGGGGTGTTGATGGAGGCGTCCAGATGCCACTAGCACACTTCGCATGTGGCTGTGGTTGACCTTCGACCTCTCCCTCCCTCTCTTCATCCTTCCCTTGTTTCTCACCACTCTGTCAGGATGTCAGCGGAGTTTTCTCAGCGTGGCGTCAGACCACTCCGGCTTTCTCTGCTCCAGATCTCCAAAGTGTCAACGTGCATTGAATTGAATCAAACCGGGATCAGTCCTAGCGTGCACACACACACACACACACACACACCCATAACGTGGAATGCACGGCGACGTGGATTTCGCACACGCGCAACTGGTATGAAGTTGAGTCCTGTCCTGCACCTCTGCTTACAGAAGAAATCTGTTTCTAATGACAGAAGTTTTTCATTTTGAAATATTGGATTTCAGGTGTGAAGCGCTTTCAGTCTTATGAAACCTGAGCTTGCCCACACATAATATACTTTGAGCTACATCCCAAAGACGTGCTGAGTCTGTTGGAGTGTTTGGAAAGCGATGATTGGATTTTGATCAGTGCTGTTTTAATCCACCTTCCAGCACCTCGAAAACTCCCCAGCTGACACATTACAACACATTTTCATCAGAAAGCCTTTTATGTGTCGTCGCCGGGAGCGGAGACTTCCTGGTGACGCCTCTGGTTGCCTGGCAACCAGTCCCAGATGTTGAACTGACCTTTAAAAACTTTCTGGTTCAGCTGTAGCAACACCTTAGGAGATATCCAAACCGCTGTGTGTGTGTGTGTGTGTGTGGTGTGTGTGTGTAGAAAAAAATAAAACTGCCTCTTTGGGATGTTGGGATGATTCTGGAATGTCTCAGACTTCTCATCTGAATGTGATTCCAGAAACTTTACCAATTCATGAGCAACTTGTGAGTCCATGTGACTTGGTTTTACGAGCTCTGGTTGACTTGTAATTGTGCATCATGAACACTAACCCATGGATGCAGCTACCTTGAGACAAATACCTGAGATTACAGCGCCTGTTTGGGATGTTAGGAAGAGGCACATTCTGTAAAAGGGAAGTGAGACGGTGGAACTGCTTCTGAACGTCTGCTTTCAAATTGAGTCCAGCTGAATAAAACATGCTAGTACCCAAAAGTGTTAATACAAGGTGTGAAAATATAATTATCTTTGGTGTACGTTTTCACGTACTGGAGGAGAGCGGCGCTTCGCTTTGGACCAACTGTCTGTTTGTTAGATTGGACGCTCAAAAGAAGGAATTTTAACTGAATTCCAGTTGGAATTTATTTAATTGAATCGTGCCCAAACGGTAGAAAACAGAGTGGCAGAGGGAGAAGGGAGGGAAAGAAAGAGAGAGAGAGAGAAAAAGCGACGGTTTGGCTCTGGATCCTTACAATAAGCTCCAACAGGAAGTCATTCAATGTGAAACACACACCCAGCACAAAACAACCACACACATACACATGCACACAGGCACCCACACACAAGCACATGTGTACGCAAGCTGAACAGAAGAAAGAAGGTCAATTTGGAATGCATTCTTACTCCTCCTTCACCCTGCATGAGTCAGTGTTTGCGAGTGTGTGGAACTGTGTCATTTGACGGCCTACAGTACAAGTCCCAAGGCCATTTAGAAACAGAGGTCTTGTTGTGAGTTTCTGCAGAGCAACCACCAAGCAAGAGTTGGAGAGAGGTGGAAGAGTGAAGAAGGTAAGAGGAGGAGACAGGAGAGTGGATGGAGGGATGAGGAACGACGGGAGAGATGGAGAGCCGGGAAGGGAAGGAGAGGGACCGGGTCAAAAGTGTGATTTTCTTGTAAACAAACCTGACTGCCCTCAGGCACCTTCTGTGTGTGTGTGTGTGTGTGTGTGAATCTCTTGTCATTTAAAGGAGTATAACACATTTTTAGGACAGAAGCCTGATGCACATGAGCCATCGCAGTCCCTCATTCACGGTCTGTGATTTTTAAAATCCGACTGAAACGCGTCCTGTCCTTTGCAAGGTGCTGGTGATGCAACGCGGCATCTTTGGCATTTATCTAATCCAAGAGGATTCCTTTGGGTTTGGGGGGTGTATGCGCATGTGTTTGAGCTGTTCCTGGGAATTCCCTTTGAGTTCCGGACAAAGAGTTAGTGTGTGTAATAGAAACACACACACACACACACACACATACACCATATATTTCTGGCCAATAAAATCAAACAAAGCGTGAACAAGAACCCTTTGTTCGCCATTTTAACAAAAAATCCATCAATCAAGTAAATAACAACAGATTTTCATCAACCAATGATGAAATTAACAAACTCCCACATTTGCAGCTCTCACAAAATACACTTCTTGTTACATAACCAGCGGTAATTGGACACCAGCATGTTTATTCCTGTTTATATGGCGGCAGGCAAAAAGGCAAACTGCTCTTAAGCTGCAGAGGGAAAAACATGTCAGCCAGACCCAAAATCTGTCTCTGTTCATCTGACCTCTCACGTGACCAGTCGATGGAGGACACAAGGAACACGCATGTTTTGACTTTGTAACTTGCAATAATGACACCTTGTTAGGTGTATACACACACACACACACACACACACACAGCCTAAGAAGACATCTAAGACACTGCAGTGGCAAATGGAAGACACAGGCTTTCATTAGAGCCTGTCAGTCAGCAGCTCAGTTAATCATTGATGGCCGCTCACACGGTGTGTGTGTGTGTGTGTGTGTGTGTGTGTGTGTGTGTGTGTGTGTGTGTGTGTGTGTGTGTGTGTGCACGCACTCCATGGAGAAGATTGCAGAATGTCCCCAACACACACACACACACACCTGATTATTGCGGTCAATGACACAGGTGCGGCCTACCACAGTTGCCAGACACGTCAGGGGACGGGACGAAAACAATCTCAGCAAAACCTGTGACACAACTTCTAGAGTGAAGAACAACTACGGAAAATAGGTTTGATTTGCAGCTCTGAAGACTCCATGAGACGCAGAGTGGATGTTTGCCCCCTGGAACAGGTGATTCTCCTCTGAGGGAAGGAGTGAACAGCAGAACACAGAAGAAGAAAAGGAAGAAAAGGAACCTGAGCCTGAGGAAACCTGCTTGACAAGAAATCAACACAGACACACACACACAGACACACACACACTGAGGGGGATTTTTTTTTTCTACTAGAGTTTGTTATTAACAGACACAGTGTTTGTGTGGTCAGTGCACACACCTGACATGAAAACACATTTGTCTCCTGTCTATGAGCACACACACACACACACACACACACACACACACACACACACACACACAGCTGAAGTCCTGCCTGTGTGTGTGACAGAGCTGTCAAAGTTCACTCCATGTCATGTCATCCCATCAAACAAACTGTCTCCCTCTCACCTCGTCCCATTGATGAACTTCCCTCCCTTCTTCAGAGCTTCGTGGACGGACACGGGTTTTCAGCTGCAGCGCATGGACTCCCGGCTTGGCCCCGGCCATGGTGCGGGACTCCCTGCCCGCCTGCCAACGCCTAAACCCCGGCTAGAGCGAGCTGCACTCCTCGGAGGGAACCAGCGCGCTTCTTCCGCCACTTCCACACTTCTTCTTCTCTTCGGGGAGAAAGTTAATTGATGGCGTGTGTGTGGAGGAGGAGGACGAGGAGGAGGCTTTTCAAACACCTCCCGCAGAAGTTCGAGTCCCACCGTGACTTTCGAGCAACAACATGAGGACTGGAATCCAGAGAAGGACGCGACTTGTCTGCTGCTCGTACCCGTGGCGCGGCGGCGCGCCTGAGTCTTCTCTGTGTCAGCGGCTCTGATTCCTGCCCGGTGGAGGGTGAGGATCGTTGGAGCTGAGAGGGAACCGTCCTTCCTCCCATCTGCTCACTTCAGCCCCCGGAGTCTGCAGCAACTTTTCAACTTCCTCCCTCCCTGTCTCCCTCCTCTTCTTCTTCTTCCTCCTCCTCCTGTCCTCCGCATGTTTTATGTTGAAAAGCATTGAAGAGAAGGAGGGAGGGAGGGAGGGAGGTGTGTGTGTGTGTGTGTGTGTGTGTGTGTGTGTGTGTGTGTGTGTGTGTGTGTGTGTGTGTGTGTGTGTGTGTGTGTGTGTGTGTGTGTGTGTGTGTGTGTGTGTGTGCGCCCTGCAATTTACAGTATGTGAACATTGTCAGTAACGTTACACTCGGAGGAAACGAGGCTTTATAATGAACACTAACATGTTAAGGTAAATGTTCTTTATTTATTCAGGCCTTTACAACGACCCTTTGGTGAGACAAAGTGCTTTGCAATAAATAGCAAAAGGGGAAAAATACAAACAATGAAAGCAATAAAAATAGAATGAAATATATAAAATACATGAAATAAGTCAAATAAATAAAAAATAGATAGTTAGATAGATAGAAGTTAAAAGTCATCCTAAATAAATGTGTGAATCTCTGTGACATATGGGCTGGGGGAGGGGGGTGTCCACTTCAACATATTGATATGAAAACACAGACCTTAAATATATCATTTATAACTGAAATGCCATCACATCCACTGTCGTCAGGCTGAGTATTGAAATGAAAAAGCAACATGTCAGGAAGATTCAAATATGACGAAACTAGCTCCAAACACGTCCACAATGCAGTTCAGGAGTACATTTCTCAAGACAACGTCACTTCCTCTCTGAGACCAACATCACTAAATAGAAAAGGTCTATATCACCCCCAATGACATCCCTGAGGTTAGTTTATTATTTGTACAACTCCATCCACAGCCAGTCGACAAACTGGCCTGAATGCTCCTTTAATGGAGCCTTGGAGTATGACAGTGAATTAACTACATGCAGTTTTTTTGTTTGCTTGTTTTTTTTAAAAAACTTCCTTCAGGTCATATGACAATTGAAAAATGTTTTGTCTCCAAACTTTCAGGAAAAGCAGGAATAATCTTTATGCACAATGAATTCTGATTGTGAACCAGCCGTCATCTTTGAATCATGAGGAGGAAATGGTGTAATGTTTATCTTTATTCAATATTACAGGCATGTGCTTACAAGAGTATTACATTTGTCACCACAGGGAGGAAAAGAATATTCTCTTTTAATTACATTTTGCCTTTAATCGCTTCACATTGTTCTGCTGACAGACTACTGTGATTCGTGTGATGTAGTGAATGAAAAAGGGGATAAAACACAGATTTTTTCAAATGCTATGTTATGTAACCTCGATGAGGAAGGGGGTCATGGGGTAATGTTCCCTCCCTGACCCGCCCCCCCTCCTTTCATATCCATGGCGGGGTGTCTTGTTTTAAGAAGCGTGAGAGCTAAAAGACGCTGCTGAACATTTACAGTCCAATCCAAATCCTGCTGCCAAGCAACATTACAACTCCTCACAAAAAAGAAACACACACACACACACGAGGAGCAGCATTTTTTGGCAACCATTGCTTCTCTCCAATCCTAACTACACCCGACAGGAATGTTTGCTATGCTGTAGCCTGCTGGAGGACTGACTGACTGACTTGACTGACTGAGAGTTTTTCCAAACCATGACAAGGAAGAAGAGATCAAAAAAGATCCCCAAACACCAGAAGCAATCTATCACGAGCACACGACTCCTAATTTGTATGAGGACGCCGCCAAAGTCGGTGTCACCCATGTGTGGCAGCTGTCGGTGTGTCTCATCGGAAACTGAGACGACTTGTTAATTCATCTGGAACACAAATACCCCAAAACAAAAACACGAAGGACAACATGCATATGCATTCACTCAGCCGTACAGTGCACACGCATGAGCCGGGACATTGTGTTTCTCCAGTGCACACACACACACACACACTCAGCTCGATTCCCAAGCATAAACACACTTTGCAGGCAAACAATGTGCTGTTAGATTTGAAGAGCAGGCACCTGTGCTGTCAATGGAGCCTCGCCTCCTCCGTTCTCTCTCTCATCTGCTCCATGGAACACACCCTGAGACATATGACATGACATACACTGACTCAATCTAAACAGCTGATGTTGAACCCACTCATGGTTTGGACATGACTATGTTACGAAGCATTGTAAGAACATGTGTGCACGACTTGTTTGAAAACATTTCTTTATTACTGACAAATAAGGCAGGTCCATATTACACAGTCAAAAGAAGAAGAAACGGGACAGAAGAACTTATGGTAGATTATAAAGTGACAAAGAGCACAGAGAAGAAAGTCCAGTGCCAATGAGCCCAAAACCTTTAATGACTCACAGCGTTGGCACAGAAATCTACATGTACTTTCTTGTTCTTTTATTTATTATGTTGTACTTGTATTGCATATCTGCTCTGTGCATTTGTATTTGTCCTTGCATTGCCTCTCTGGAACAGCTGCTGAGCCTCCACAACGTCCTCTCTGCAGGGTGAGCGCTGACCGGAGGGGGGAGGAGACACAGCCTAATAGGGGATCTGAGGGAAACGAAGGCAGATAGTGGGGGATGACGAGGTAGAGAGGTTGACACTTTGCTGAGCATAAAATCAAATCCCATCCAGATACTGAGGGATCATTGAGTCGCTGCATCTATGTGTCACACCGCAGCAGGGAGAGACACAAAACAAACAAAGTTTATGATGAAAGATGAGGGTTAGAAATGGTAGGACACAAGAACACATCAAATAGACCTTCATCCACTCTTCCTTCGCCCTCAGACGCTGTCTAGAGACCAACAGATCTTTCTGTCCGAGGCAAAGCCCACAACTCACAAAGACACATTGTATGAAGACACACAGGCATATTCTGTGTCTCTACCCACACACACGGGCCAGCCTCAGACACACACACACAAGCACATACAGTTGTGAGTGGACACCACCAGTGACTGTAATAGGAAAGGCCTGACTCAGTCACCAGTACTAATAAAGATGATGTGATTGCTGTGCTGTAGCAGAGGTGTGGTCCTGGTGAAGGGGGACAAGACCTGGATCTGTGTGTCTAGAACACCGCTGGTGTTTTTCATAAGAGTGTTTGTGCACAAACGTCCACATGGGGTACACATGCATCTTGCAGATGCATATGACCAAGAGCCAGCACTGACTTTGTCCAACAATCTCCTGAAGGAAGTTGCTGCCAGAAAACGCCTGCAGAGCTCAACAGAGCTGGTCCTGTGCTACCATCTACTGGCTGGATAGTGATACTACATATCTCTCCAGCTGGCTGGGGTGAGCAACAGGTCAGAATGTGGAAGCAGCGCTCCCAGCTCCAACAAGGACCAGTCAGTCATAACAGTCTGCACTGATTGTACATGTGAATCCGGGTAAAACTACGTCCTGAAGGCTTCCCTAACACAATTATGTTTTGGCTGCAGAGGAGTTGCAGTCGAGTGAAATGGAATAGCAGCTAAATTATAGTACTTTTATTTGATTTTTGTTTTACTCTAGCACAATTCCAGTTATTTTACAGTATATACAGTATGTATATTTATATTATGTATAGATAGATAGATAAAGCACATAACAGCAGCATCCACAACATAATAGTATACTCAGTTTTTATATGTAAATATGGGTAATAATTTATCCAATGCTTGAATTTAGCACTATCACACTATCAGCTCTTTTTTCCCCACAAGAGAAATCACATAGTCCCAGTAAAAATGAGGCAAATATTAATAATGAATGAACACATGCAAGAACAAGCTCTTTAAAGTATGTGGTTAATAATTCATTTGTTCATTTGTATAGAATTTCCCCAGAAAGTTGTGTTGCTCCAGGGAGCAAATGGCTGAAGATCATCCTGACCTCTGACCTTTGACCTCTTCGTGTGAGAGAAGAGAAGACTATTTATTTCAACTTTTAATATAAATATTTAACATAAGTACTTTGGCCCTGCGATGAGCTGGCGACTTATCCAGGGTGTACCCCGTCTTTTGCCCGTTGACAGCTGGGATAGGCTCCAGCACACCCGTGACCCGTAACCGGATTAAGCAGAAGAAAATTAATGAATGAATGAATAAGTACTTTAACATTTAACACATTCAACAAATGTAACAAACGTAAGTGTTGCAGTAAACAATGTGGTGGATCAATAGCGCCCCCCTGCGGTAATGTCTTACTGTTGCGGCCTGCACCTGTGTTGTTGTTGCAAATGCAAAATACATCTTCATCCATTTTACAATGTGAGCTGTGAGTGGTGTATATATTGCAGTTCCTGAGGAAGTACAAACTGACAACATACAGACAGAACTTCTCTTCCCTATTCCTGTACTGCACAGTAACATTCAACATTTGATGGTGGGAATTTACTTCCAACTTATATGAAGTGAAAACTAAGGGTACTAAAGCTGAGTATAGTTGATGTGTATTTGTACTCCATTTATACTCCATTACAGAGTAAAAGAACAGGTCAGTAAAGGACTTTCTCCGAGCTATAAGAACATAACTGTGAGGTATGGACTTCACACGGTGCTTAGGCTCTGGTTTCCACTGCGACAGGACAGTGAACTATGTAAAGAACTTGCTCTCTATGATCTAATAATCTAATTTTCAGGACTATTCGAAGGCTTTGTGAATGACCTCATTACATTTTCTCACGTACCATGTGTTGGTTATATCATCACCTGACCTCATGTCCAGTTTGAAAATTACACCCACATATGAAGAAGAAGAAAAAAGAAACTCGGTTTTACCTGAGAACACAAAAACACTTTGTGTGTCACTAAACTGTGTATTTTTTATCAGCAGGCATACAGGAATGTTATGTATGCATGTGTGTGTGTGTGTTTCAGTGCTTACTCAACTGTAAGTTTCAGACATGCCCGCTGAATAATTCAGGTTTTTATGTCTTGTTGCTATGGTTGTCTGTGAAATGGTTGCTTGGGACCATTCACACACACACACACACACACACACACACACACACACACACACACACACACACACACACACACAGTGTCTAGCACACACCAATATGAGCATGGTGATGGATGTTAACGCCCCCCAAACACGCTCCAAAGGAGGGAGAAAGACAGGCATTATGAATTTACTCCCCCTCCTTAACTCTACACTCTTATTATAATGAGAAAGTCTTGTTATTAACCAGCTCAGCCGGGGGTGAAGAACTCCCTGCTGCTTCACACAAAGGAAAGATTGTGAAAAATGTGACTGATTTGCTGTTAATGGAGCACCGTGAGTGGTTTTGTTTCGGTTGTAGCCTGCAGACAATGTTAAATTCTCCAAAACCCAACTCAGAGTACATTACTCAGCTGTTACTCAGACGCCTGTAACCACAAAGAAGAAACACCACATACAACAGTCATTTTTCAATGATGTTTTATAAAAGGCTTATTTGGTCATCAGCTGGGAAGTCTGGGTATGAAATTATTATTTTCCACATTCAAATGATAGTTCAGTTGTTTAGATTGAGTCAGACTGGGAATTCAAATCGTGTATGAAGCCGTTACGCCCCTGGCAAACTGGTGATCTGTGTAAACACTGAGCAGAGAAAAGGAGCTGATTTGCATCAGTCTGGCTGATAGTGTGCACAATAATAAATATCTGAAAACACTTTTTCAAAGCAGTGGGATGAGACAGGAAGCTACACAGAGAGAATAGTCAATCATACTGTAACTACTTTCTTGCATTCAGTACCAAATGTAGAATGAAAAAGATATCCGAATTGCTAAAAAAATCTTAATCAGAAAAACTTTATGGTCGTTGTACGTTAGACGTACTTTAGACGTGTGAACAACTAGTGTTGGCACATTAAACACAAGACAAACGCATTCAATACTAAATAAAATTACAGCAGCCCTCAGCATTATCCCTTTATAGGACGAGAAACCATACCTGATCACTTACAAACGATGTTTTTAATTGTTACAATATTAACTTGCTTAAGTTAATATGCCATATGTAAATGCACGTTTATGAATAGATTTTTCTGCTTTTTTGTTTTATCTGGAAAGGAGACATATATGGTGACGTCACTGACTTTGATTTTTTTAAATAAAAAACCTGCGGCTGAAAAACAGATGTAGTTTAGACATTTAACAGTGGATTTACTTATTTAAAACATGTTTCACCACGATGGTTCATGAAATACATCTAAATGCACTGACACTGAAGTTGAAAACAAATTGGGGAAAAGTGCAACAACTGTCCCCGAGCTCCCCTTCCTGTGGTGCAGCCTGATGTAAAGGAAGCACTGGATGGGGGAGGAGAAATGGGAGTAAAAAGTCGAACAGGGGGGTTAAACAGTTTCACAAGAGGAAAAAAGAAACACTTTTTTTCCCCTTCAGCCGCGCACGTCTGGTGCGTTTGGGTCCCGTCGGAGAGCGCGCACGCAGCCGTCCGAGAGGAAGACGTGTGATTTCTCTTTGTACCGAAGGAAGAGTTGAGGCCGGCTGCCGTCTCTTTTATATAAGCGGAGTTTGCAGGCTGGAAATAGCTCAATAAGCCGGATACTCTTGCGTTTCCGCGTAAACTGACGCTCGGTTGTTGTGTGGAGACCAGCGAACGTCTCTGTGAGCGGCTCTTGACAACAAAAGCACCCAAGTCCGACGCGTTTCAGGGGGATTTTAAGTCACATTCATCTGACGGGATTTTTCACTGTGAAACTCGCTTGTCCGTCAAACCGCTTCGCCTCGTTTTTGTCGCCGTTTCCTTTTCCACACCTCCAGAGAGGAGGGTTTTTTTTTTAAATTCTTATTCTTGTTTTTATTTTACCTCCCCCTCTCTCCACAAGCGAGCGACCACCATGGCTGCGGTAACAAGCCCGGAGACGAGCCCCCAACCCCGGGTATATTTCCAGACGCCGGCCGGCACCACGGAGGAACCCGAGACACCCGTTCGGAAGCAGGGACGTGTTACCGTCAAATACGACCGAAAGGAGCTGAGAAAGAGACTGAACCTGGAGGAGTGGATTATCGACCAGCTAACAGACCTCTACGACTGTGAGGTAAAGACCCAAACAATAACCGGCCCCCGATCGAACGTATCGATGAGACGGCTCCGCTAAGTAACAGGCTGCTAGCCGGCTGCTTATGTGTGTGAGAGCCGAGCAAACTGTTGATAAAGGAACACCAAGGGCCCTTTGCCGGTGCTGTTGGCCTAGTCGGGCTGGTTCTATCGGCTCTAACAACCAGAGGACGAGCTAACAAAATGTGCTTAGATGGATAGTTCCCGTTGACCAGCCTCCACCCACAGGTAGACTATTCTTAGCCTGCTCAGCTTTATAGCCAAATCCTGGGACAGCATCTCTCCTCTGATTGGTCGAGTTGTTGCAGAGTTCACCTGGGCTTTGACTCCATCCGATATTTTGTCCATATTATGTCAATAGATCGGATAAGATACAATTTATAGTCACATAGTACAGGTGTGTCTATGGAGGTTATCAGGCATCCATAAATGTGTCATTCTGGGTTCATTCCATCTGGACCTGTAGTTTGCTTGAAGACGTTTCATCCTCTTTTGTTCTGAATAGGAGTACCAGTGATACTAGTGCTTCCCAGAACTGAAGAAGCTTCTCAGATGAGTAGCTAAACCTCCTCAAAAGACTAGTTACCTAAAAATTAACTCAGCAACATAGTACAGGTTCCAAGGTTCAGTGATACATCATGTGGGGGGTGGGTGGTTGGTGTGGAGGTGTGTTGGGGTGTTCCTGTGCTGTGCACATCAATGGGAACTAACCTCATCATCCCCTCGTTTATGGCCTCACATGGTGGGCCCCGTTGTTAAAACACAACCTGGCAGCAGCTGTGGTGTCGCTGCTGGCGTCAGTAGTGGTAAGCTCATGTCAACTCTACTGAGCTCGCGTTGACCCACATTCTATTCCAAGCGTGAGGAGTACGACTTTACAGGTTGGAAGAATTCTTATTAGGTGAGAGGATCAGGACTGAAAAGATGTTCTCCAACCTCTGTGTCTGGTCTCCATCCACCACTGACGCAGATATCGTCAGATGTTAGAGCGTCGGCTTGTGAAACAGCGGACTTATTGTGTCGATGCTCAGCCATTAACTCATCAGGAAGTCATTTACGCCTTTAGGGCTACCAGACTGTGCACACCGTCGAACGTTTGTGTCACGTCTACAAACATGGACCAGCATGTCTTCAACAGTCCATTCATTTGCTCAACCAGTAGCAGTGTCGCTGGAGAGCTGGAGTCAATCCCATCTGACATTGGGTGAGAAGTGGGGTCACCCTTGACCTGCTGCTGGTCAATTCACATACTCAGTTTTATTTAAATAGCACATTTTGTTTACAGCTATTGCAGCCCAAAGTGGTTCACATGGCAGACGCTCACCATAAAATGCAATAAAAAGATCCATCGAACAATCACGTGAACCAAAGACCAACAGCCTCTCACATTTCTACCTGTGGACAGTATAAAGTGGAATATCCTCTGATAAATTATCACGGTTACTACAGAAATGCCAGTTAATCACCTTAGCTGGCCCAGAGAGGACTGGAAAATATTTGATTGCTTGCCAATCACAGATTAATATGCTGTGTGTTAGAGCCGCCGTCTGAAAAGCGATAGTCCGGTGGAAAATCTCTGCAGTCCAGTCCTGAATCTTTTAATGCCTTCATGCTTTTATTGTGAGCCAGCTTTTCTCAGACAGGATGCTGTTGCTCCTGCCTGAGATGTGTGACCATGTGCTCGGGTCAATTCCCCCACATCTTTCGTCCGCCCCCACATTGCTGCTGCTGATTCTTTTTTTTTTTTTCCTGAAGGTTTGGGTGTGGGGGTGGTTCCTCTACAGTATTAGCCCTCTTTTCATTGTTCTGGTCCAGTCCCTGCTCTGACTGATAGACAACAAAGAGATAGATTTACAGCGGGTTCATGTAGACGGAGAAATATGAAGCACGTGCTCCAGAACGCTGTAACTGGAGAGGTGTTTCAGTGGGTGCTGGGAGAACCCTGTCTGACAAAAGACCAGGAACATGTGCTTCTTTCCTTCCTCAAATCCTTCACTTTCCCTCCTTTTTTTTACCATTTTATTCTTTTTCACCACCCCTTCCTGTGTGTACCCTCAGCTCCACATTTCTGCTATTAATAAAAGCAAGTTTATTCAGCAGGGAACTCATAATGAGCTCCTTCCCCATTCATATAATCCCTTTAAACACACCACCAGCAGTCAGCCAGTCATTTCTGCCAGACAGCTTGTCAGATATTCCTCCAGCCACTTAGTCAGCCGATCAGTCCGAGTGGATCATAGCGAGGAGAACGACTCCATGGCAACAAAGCCTCACAAGTGTTAATGTTGGCTAATCATGCAGTGCCTCCCCCCTCCCTTTTAATAAAAGCAGTAAATTGTTAGTCAGTGCAGCATTGTAACTGGAGGATGTTTTCAATGCTTGAGGTGGAAGTGAAGGATGAAGTCCCAGTTTAGTGATGGTGAAATCATTACAGTCATGAGTAAAGGAAGAAATGTGTTCCGAGTAGCGTTAGATTGTGCCAAAATGTCTTGTGGTTGTTGCTCAAACAGCACGTGGCTGTGGACCGACCACAGTACCGACGTACTACAACAAATATAATATAAAGTTCAAAGCTTATAGATTAAAAAAACCAAACACAATGATGTATTGACGTTGGATAACAGTTCACTCCCGTCCTGTCACGCAGCCAGGCTAACGTTAAGCTATTAAGCTAGCAGCTAACACCGGTAATGTAAGAATACATTACAATGATCTCCCATGGAGACCCATCATCACTGCTCCATTATTTAACCATATCATATCAGGTTTTGCGCTATGTAACCATAGCAACAGCCTGAGAGGACGCTGCAGTCGCTGGTCAGCAGGTTTCAAAACGCCGAGTTTTTTTCTTTGAGTGTAGATGCTTTTTAAATCGTTGCTGTGTTATTATTGAGTCTAACCTCGCTCGGGGGGAAAGGGAAAGTGAGTTTGATGCTCAGAATGATCATATTTCACTTGGGCCTTGTTATTATTTCCTAGCTGGGTTGTTAAATGTTAGTTTGTCAGTAAAGCGGCCTGGTTGGAGCTTTCCAGTAGCTGTTCAGTTTAACTGTAGAGCAAGTGGGCGGACCGGTCCACAAACTGCATGATCCTCCATGACCACGCTGATATATACACACACACACAGACAGGGGATACGAGTGGGAACAGAGGTGCAATTGCTGAGCAGGAATGCAATAAACTGGGGAAGAGAGGGAAAAGAAAACTAGAGGAGGAAAAGAGGGGAAAAAAGTATTGTGAGGGAATAGGGATGCCACAAAGTGGTTTTGTGTCGCTTAGTAGTTCTGCATAAGACAAGTATTTCTGTGACTTATGACCTTCAGGATCATTTCTTGTTGCAAAATTTCCTGCCACACAGTGTGACGTCATTGTTGTGTAGTTTCTCATGCAGCTGTGAGAGCAAAAAAAGCCTGGAAGTGATTAACTCAGAGTCGTCGATTGATTTCAATCGTTTGGAGCCAGTTCTGGGCACACATATGCAACAAGACACAAGAGTCTCCTATGGAGATGATCAGGTCAACTCAGCATGCAGGTGTTGCGTGCCTCAGGGCTCTCAGAATGCAGGTCAACTGTGGGAACAGCTGTAATTTCATATCCTCACCCGCTCTGGATGAAGTCGGCCTCATACATACAGCATGTGACACTGGCTCAGCGCTTACACTTAAAGGTCTGAATACCAATCGGCAGTTCCACTCAAGAGGGTGACTACAAAGACTGGTTGTTACACAGCAGGAGAGAAAGACTCCAGTGTGTCGACACCGCCCCGCCACACACACACACACACACACCACGTTGTGTTAATGGGTTACATGTGTGTCTATGCTGAGCACACAGTTGTGTTTCTGTTTGATTAGACATGAGTCAGCCTGTGCTGCAGCCTGACCCTCTGACTGGTCATGTGAGTGTGTTTTTAACACAGTTTGGGAATGAACCGCTGTGAATGTTGCACATGAAATTGACTAAGCATGTGTGTTTTGGTTGGGTATGATCAGAAGGAAGTAAGGAGTGACTGAAGCAAGAAAGGGATGCATGGAGAGAAGGATGTGAGTCAGAGGAATGTTTCAGCGGAAAAGTCACAGGAAGTGTGTGAGAGACAGTCTGACACACAGGACATTAAACAAATGAACTTACCACTTTCTCCTTTGGACATACGGAGGATTTCTCACAGACTTCACTCCCATTTCAACCTCCTCCAGTAAACTGTAAAAAGTCCACAAGTACACAAGTATCAGCGCTTTCAGATTATAAATAGAAACAATCCATAAGCTGTTTTTACTGTGAGTATTCTTATGACTGAGGTACCCTGCGGGTATGTTTACCACTTATGTTTGCGTGACTTGATGTGACGTCCTGATTCCACTAATTGATCATTGTTGGTGCATGAAGATGCACAGCAACGCACCAGAAAAAAACACATTTAAGACTGAGTTTCACAAATGTTTTGTGGAATGTGTTTTGTTTTGAATTCCAGGTTAAGGTGTGTATGTCAGATTACCCCTGCTGTATGTTGTAGTTTATCTCACTCTCTGTCATCCCGTGTGCATACTAACTGCCTCGCGACTTTCCAGTGTTGGGTTTCACTACTAGCTCGACTTGATGAGCTTGTCTTTCCATCCGGTGTCACTCACCAGCCCCATCAGCCAAGTGTGACTGTTTCGAAAAGTGTTTTCAACAGAACCGTTTAAAACCTTAAAGGCACATAGCGGAGAAAAGTCTAGAGGGGCACAGTTCAATTACAAAACACGGCTGCTTGCAGCAAACCCAACTGCAGGCACCAACATGTTAAACACAGACAATTACAAACACGTTATTCATTTTACCGCTGAACAAAGGGTGTATTGTGTGTACACAACAATTTGGCATCGAAGCCATGTCTTTGCTTTGCTGAAATGTAGTAAGTTCTTATTTATTGCCCCTCGCTTGTTGTTGAAATAGTTCATCTCAAATCAAACCATATTTACGTGGTAGGTACACAATCAGAGCCAGAAATGTTTCTCATTGGGTTACTGGCTCGCTAATGGACCACATTTTTAACTCAGTTGCAGAAATTCTAAAATAAATATAATAGCACCATTGTCAAGTGTTTCACAACTTTTTGCTCTGGTTCAGACACTTTCACCGATACTAATCAGCCAATCTCAGGTTCTCTTCTGGCTCTTTGTTTATTTAACCAAGTATTTGTGGAGATAAAACTGAAGCACATGAGCACAGGACAGGAAGTTGTGGATTGTAGTTCAGAAAATGCTGCTTTGATTGTTACTGTGTGGTCATTTCTTTACCCTAGCTGTTGGTCTTAATGCTTTTAAGAATGAACAACTTCTATTACTTCATAACTCGGAAGGAACAAGGTCATATTCGGACAAACAGGAATGTTGGTTTGCTGATTCACTAGAACCAGCCTCACACATTTTTACCATCTCTGCTACATGATTCAGGACAAGTTATATGTTGCCCACAAGGATGAGAAGAAACATGGTTTGCAGAGATACAGGAATTGAGTAAATAGTTAGAATAAATAATAATGATATTAAAAGTGACTGTTGTTGGCTGCAACCAGTTCAGTACAGTGTCTTAAGAAAACCATTTGCATGTGTATGTTGTACGCTGCTATCAAAAAACCTATTGACTTGAATTTGTTTGGTTGTATCAGGACACTTAAACTCTGTCAAGTAGTTCCAAAGTACAAACTCCACTAATCTGATGATTTGTGGAACCCTTTCACATGTCAGCTCAAAACATGAATCAGTAACTGAACAGGGAGTCAATGTTGAACTCAAAGAATGAATAAACATTCCTGGGCAACGAGGAGAAAAAAAAGATCAGTGGAAAACTTCACTTCTTCTCAAAAGCAGCACAGAAAGATAAAAGAAAGTGATGGGCATGACGTGAACAAAGGATGCTGGGCGGCGTTGGATGTGTCAGTAGTACTTGCCAAGTGTGACATAATGGTAATCTGCTGTAATCCCTATTTGTATGCATTCTTATTTTAATCTGCCTGTAATCTGCTCTTTTTTCCCACTTCTAATGACGCCTCTGGCTCCCTTCTCACCCGCTTTCCATAAACACCTGCCAAGTGCCAAATGCGGGTAGATTTGCCGTTTGGCGAAGTCAATCTCATGAGGGCGATCGATCCCGCTGGCGGGTGAAAAGTCTAGTATGTGATGTGGCGGGGAACATGGGGGTGGGGTGATACAGCATCTGAGCTCTGGTGCTACAGTCCTCCGGGGGGACTGGTTGTGACCCTGCGGAGGGGTCTCCACGGATCGAGGCCCGAGACCAGACATGTCCAATCAACGCACAGAGACAGCTCACACGTTCAGTCGGGTGTTTGAAGCATTCAACCCTTCAGGGAGCAGCGATGACCGTTGGCAGATTTTGGAGGGTGACATTGCGCTTTCTGAATAGATTTTCTAGCCGTGTATACGTGTGTGATTGCCATTATTGTTTGACAATCTGGACATCCTCCTCCTATTTCCCTCTCCCAGTGTATTTCAGTGCTGCAACTGTGCTCTACATTTATACTATTGTTATCTAATTACAGTGCTAGAACCGCTACAACTACTGTGCTCCCATCCTGATTATAGTGATGAATGTTCCGTGTCATCCCAAGAAGATAAACCCGGTGTACTTGGAGCTGCTTTCTCCTGCAGAAACTCTGAAACGTCCCACGCAGCTCTGGGACGCAGTGCCCACATCCATCAGACTCTGGAGGCTCTGGTTCCTTTCACTTGACATGACAGAGCTGTTTGCATCGTATCTGTGCTGATAGCAGGAAGGCTGACACAGTGAAAACACTCAGGGGTCTGTGGACCTAGAACAGTAGCATCACAAAAATACCGTACTGTTGTAGATCTACATGCCAATTCACAGATCCCAACCTCCAACGTTGGCCAGCAGCTCCCCGTAGCGCTGCTTCGTCTCGTTTTGATTGGAGGGGCGGCAGGCGGGTCACTTTGAAGATGATCAGTCATCGTTTTAAAAATGTTTTCAATCGGAGTAGCAAGGCGGAGCCGAAATAACGGACTGTGCTCACTAACTGGAACAACCAGCTGGTCTAGCTGACGCCTCACACTTGACATGACGTGAATGAAAGTGAAGCTAGCGCTACTGAAGCTGCTGATACAATCCAGTGTGCAGCTGAAGATTCCAAAGGAATCCAGTGTGATAACACACGTGGATAAAAGTGTTTATTTGTCGTGTTGTTACACACAGGCTGGTCTAGTTCTGTCGTCGTGCAGCGCTCCTTCTGTTTTCATATCATTCAAAACAGGACATCATTGTCTTCCTGGGAGGAAGTCCATCCAACTGATGGGACGTGCGATAGAGATCATCCTCACACGCAAACACTGAAGCAAAGGTTTCACAGAACGTAGCAGCTGGACCAAGTACTTTGAATTGTATTGATTATAGATCTCACTGTGGTTTATGGTTCATGTGCAAAAAGCCACATTTTCATTAGCAGCAGTAGCCACTTACCCTGATTACACACACACACACTTTGTTTGAACTGCTCGACACACACACACACACACAGTCTCTCAAACACATCGCGCAGTTATCAGCTTGGCCTCCACCCCCCCACTATCTCTGAGTATTGCTGGCACAGGAAGTTCTTTGGTGTTTTAACCTCTTCAATGCCAGAGTAGTGTTTGCGGGGTCAGAGCTGCTGTGTGTGCGCGTGTGTGTGTGTGTGTGTGTGTTATTGCAAAGCCCACACATTCCTGATAAGCAATGCCAGAGATACGAGAGAGATACAAAGCGGCAGGTGATGACGGACACAATGCAGACGTGATCCCGTCACCCCCGGTAACCTCTCTGTCCTGTCCCACTGTTTAACATCTGCCTCATGGTCACATGGCTGCCTTGTGTGAACCCATCCACATGATAGCGAAGGCAGAAAGACACGTTCACAGTGATAGTCAGTTGCTTGGAGAATATTTGGATGATTTGTTTGAACATTCATCTTTTCCTTCAGTTCATTTAATCTCTTTTGCATTTGAGCCACCAGCCTGTGTGTGTACATCATGTCACTTGTCTGAGCCGTTTATTTATTATGCAAATCTTAATATCACTCTGCCGCCGTGAGCGTCTGTAGTGTAGACCTTTCAGAATGTGACTGGTTTTCTCTCTTTCTAACTTTCTAACTAGCTCCACTGGCTGAGCTTGGACCGTTTGGACGATTACCCAAAGCACCTTGCTCCTTCCTCATCGTCACCACAGGAGTTTGGACATTTGAGTTTTCATCTGAAGTAGACGCTTCAAATATTTATTATGATGTGATGGATTCAGAGAGTCAGAACACACACACTCTGAAGAGAATGGCGTCATTGTTTGGTGCCACGCGGCTGCACTTTTCCTTCTTCTTCTTCCATCCTGTCTGCTCCCGCCACCACTTCCTGTCTGGAACTTCCTTCTTGCTCTCCCTTCATCCCATGCAGCCAAAACATCTCTTGCGTCCCGTGCAGCGGAGCCGCCATCCCGGCGTCTATTTTTACCCGTGTTTTTGTTAGCGAGGCTGGAGGAAAGCAAAAGTGCCTGTTTCTCGTCCGTGTTGAACCTGGTTGACCTGCAGTGTTTCTGTTTACAGTTTGATTACATTACAGCTCTCTGGCTCTGAGCTCCCCCCCCCCACACACACACAGTTTGCACAGCTCCGATGAATCATGCGGTGTGTTATCACTGGAAGACATGCTGTGTAATCCTTGTTGGTGGCCAATATGACCTACTTACACTTGTACAGTGAAGCACGAAGCTCCGCTCACTGATCAGGTGTCCTCTGGAACGCGACCGTCCATCTGTCCCCTTGTAGCAGCATCATATGTGTCTGAAACAAAGCAGGTTTGATGAGGTTTTATTGAAACCAGCTAATCAGTTTGCTTCTATTTCGATTCCCTTATTGATCCCTGCTCGTTTTTTCTATGTTCACACATTTGTTTTTTTTGCCAATAGTACAACTAACAACTGGTTCCTGTACACACTGAAGGTACAAATACAACGTGGAGTCACTCAGTGATATTCACTAGACATTTAAGCATTTGATCAGATTGGTTTGAATGGAGGAGATGGTACAGCTGTGACTAAATATTTGCTTTGTATGTTAGGTTCTAATGTGTGAATTACTCTGTATTGGCAAATATATACAGTATGTAGGTAGCATACATGAAGGATACACTGTGACCCTGTGTGACTTGAGCTACGTAAAAGGAAAATAAAATAAAACACAATCAACAACACCGTGAAACATAGTGGATGATCGAGTTGTGTATTTGTTGTATTAATGTATTTGTTACATCTTCAGTCACATCTTTATGTCACCATGACATGAGTTTGAACAGCTCTACAGCAGACGTCAGCACTGATCGCAGGCATTGATCAGCTCAGAGGGTCTAGTCAGACACAACCTGGACCTGGTTCTCCCATCCCTACAATCAGTCCAGTTGACAGATGACCAGGTCGTGTACTGAACTCGTCCCTGAACCTCTCCGCAGAGACACAGTCAGAACCTGAGAGGAGCCTTTTGTTCTAGTCTTAGAACTTGTGAGTGCTTGTTGTGTTTCCCCCTGTGAGCGGTTGGTGTCTGGCTCTGGATGCGCCTGCAGCTGCCGCTCAGCCCCCTGCGAGCGAGAGCAGCACTCGGACCTGCACGCACACACACACACACACACATACACACACACACAGGAGCCACACAAAAAGTGCGCTGATGCTGTCACATCTCATTGTGCTCTGCCTCCAGACAGACGGCGCGTCTGTCCCGGCCTCGGCGCTGCGCTGTGTGAATCATATTTGCAAGCTTGTCAGAAAGAGTATAATTGAATTTTTTGAGACGTGGAGGTAAGGTTAGTTTGTCAGAGCGTTTGTCGCTCAGACGCCGGTGCCTTCGGTGGAGGTTGAAGGTACCAACAGGAGCTGCTGTTCACATCTTCAGCAAACGTCCCTCAGACGTTTTGCTCCGTATTGGTGCTGATGTGTTCAGGCTCTGGGTGATTTTGTGTGAAAATTCAAGGTCATCTCGGTGACCTTTCCTCCTCACTCTGCCAGTGGGGTTGAACCTTTCTCTTCTCGCTCAGCGTCTTGTTAATCTGATGTGCAGCATGTGACGCACGCCGTCGCTCCGTCTTCACATCAGCGGTTACTAATCAGCGCCGACGCTGAGGAGTCGCCAGCGAGCAGCTGATCTTTCGTTCTTCGGCCTCAGACAGAAGATGCTTTTAGATGAGCGCTCAGGAGTTGTGATGTCACGTTACTTGCGGCTTTATTGACAAACCTGGTGTGTGTGTGTGCGTGTGTGTGCGCATGTGTGCAGCCAACCAACCCCCTCCAGACTCCAGGCTGGTCCTCAAAGTCAGTGTGGAGGATTGTTTATGGAATCCTCCCTCCTGATTCCTCGTTTTTCTTTGTGTCTCCTCTCTAAAGTCTGTCTTCCGGCCTTTTCCAACATCCCTCCCCCTCTCCCTCTCTCTCTTTCTCCCGCCCCCACCTCATCCTCTCCTGGGCTGCTTCAGTCTTCTCGATATGCTACTTGACCTCTTACCTTCCTTCCTCTTGGCAATTTCACACCCTCAAATCAATTTCAAGTCAGCTGTAGTAAACATGTATCACACATCCTGTCCAACAGCAACGATGGAACCTGGAGTGTGTTTCAACACAAACAGTTTTACTCTGCATGTGCTCATCAGAACTCATTCACATCAGACTAAACTCTGCACACGAACCCGATAATGAGACAGAAGTAACATTTCACTCATCTTTCTTTGTGTAGTAGCACATGGAGCCCACATGTTCACGCGTGCATGTGTGAGATTTAATTTTGCTGCAAGATTACCTGGGTTTGTGTGTATGTGTGTGTGTGTGTGTGTGTGTGTGTGTTCCTGAGCTCACATCCAGGATGTGTGACAGTACGTTGACACATTTTGTCCGCCTTGCAGCTTACACTGTGACTGTACGTCTGCGGAAAGTCTTGTCTGTTCACCTCAGGCTCTATCTCACACACACAGATCGTCCCGCTCAGACGTAAATCCATACCACCCTCACAGACACACACACACACACACACACACCATGCGGCTCAGACTTATTAATGCACATTTCATAATTCTTTAATCCATGTGTGGTGCAGGAAGTGTGTGTGTTGCGAAGAGTTACACACTCACTCACACAGACATGCCACACACACACTCACTGTGTGTGTGTGTGTGTGTGTGTGTGTGTGTGTATGTGCCGGGGTAGGGGGCCTGCGGGCAGGTGCAAAGACAGCTGGTGTGGGCAGCTCCAACCGAGGGGGAAGTGGAGAGCGAGGGAGGGATTCCTGGAGAATGACACAAATGTCGGGGAGCAATTGAACTGCAAAAGAGGGGAAAAAAGTGTGTGTGTGTGTGTGTGTGTGTTGTTGAGAGGGGGAAGAACCGATCAGAGGGGAGAAATGTGGTGAAACTGCTTAAAGCGTTAAACACCAAAGTAGTCTTTCTGTCTGTGTGTGTGTGTGTCATCTTTGTGCAAGATGTGAGCGCATGGAAAGACGGCACCCTCTAGTGATCAGAGGTGGATGTGTGCAGAGTGAAATCTATTTCCAGACGATCACTTAACATGAACACAAGGCGCTAAGAAAAGACAGAGTGATGCGTTCTTTCCATGTATGTGTGTCTGTGTGTGTGTGTGTGTGTGTGTGTGTGTGTGTGTTATGAAATGGTATCAGACATGCCTCCTTTGTTGCTGTCTGTTGAAGGAGGAGGCCATTCCAGAGCTGGAGATCGACGTGGACGAACTGCTGGACATGCCCAGTGACGTGGAGCGGGGCGCCAGGGTGAAGGTACCATACACACACACACACACACACTCTAACAGGACGGAATCAAACCACTGATTCACCACATCTTTAACTGTCTCTGCAGGACCTGCTGGTTGACTGTTTTAAGCCCACTGAGGTAAGAAGAAGTCCTCCTCCCTCGTTCTTGTCGAACATTGGTTTCTCTGAACCCTCCTCATGTTCTCTGCTCAGGACTTCATCTCAGAGCTGCTGGACAAGATCCGAGGGATGCAGAAGCTGTCCACACCTCAGAAGAAATGATGGCGTCCCTCGTCGACCTCAGCCCTCGCCTCGTCTTCCTGCCACTCCCTCGCTTTTGCTTTTTATACCACTTCTCTTCCTTTTGAATTTTTTTTTTTTCCCACAAACACTGAACCTCTTCCTGCTCTGTTCTTTCTCTCATGTCTGGACTGTGACTGGATCTCTGTTTTTGGACCTTCGTCCCCACCAGGTGGTTCATCAGTCTTCAGCTCTCCTCCTGTCTTCTTCACCCTGTCCATCTGGCCAAAATCAGTCCCAGGGAGCAGGAACGGCCTCGACCAGCCTGTGGGTGGAGTTAAAGGGATGATGAAGCAGCCAATCAGCTCGAAGCGTCGCTTACCAATGAGATTTGTTACTCATCAGGGGTTTCAACTTGTAAATGATCCAGATAGAATTTTTTGCTATTTTCTGGTTCATTTTGAGGATGTGAGGTGTTTTTTAGTCGCTTATTTTTTTAATTGAATACAATTTGAGGGGATTAGTACCATCTTTGTCTCCTGTTTATCTCTTACTGTGGTGCATTTAAAGACTGTTTTTGTGTGTCGGAAATTCCTGCACTATGTCATTTCGGGAAGAAAATTTGAAACCTCTGACCACAAAGAAAAGTGTACGGTGTATTTCTAGTGCAGCATAATTGTCTGCAGAGGAAAATGTGATTCCTGGAAATAGTGAATGAAAAAAAAAAAAAAAGCTTGGCTGAGGCGTCATACAACCACACAGCTGATCTTCCTGCAAGTAGAAGTAGGTTCTCTGAAGTCAGATTAAGTCTCGGTGTGATCTCTCTCCTCTAATGTGTCGTGCGGTCGTAACGAGAAGCTCATTAGCTGCTGTCCAGGCTGCACATTCATCTGTGATGCTACCTGTGTATGTTGCTACATAATGTACAGCAACATTCATGATCGTGTCATTTCTGGCCTGTATATTCTGCTGTTCTGTACGCGATGTTTGAGTAGGACTGGTTCCTGTTTAGGTAATTTTAATATTTTATTTTTTTTCCTCGATGCATTTTGTCTCACACACAATCTGACAAAGCTGCCTTGTTTTTTCTTCTTCTTCTTCTTCTTCTGTTTCCTCATTCTGTCTCTTTCACCCCATCCATTCCCCTCTTTTCCACTCCACCACATTCTTTTGTGTTCAGATCAGAGTGGTCACATGTCCTCGGAAACTCTGTAAATGTCTTTAGGGCTCTGGGGTGGGTGTAGAGACAATGTGGCGTCCTTCGTTTGTCAAAAGACCCGCCGAGGTGGGTGGGAGGGATGAAGGGAGAGAGGCTGTTTTCAAATACAAGCCGCCTAAATGCATCCTCCATTCTTTTCTTTCTCTCACCACCACGCTTTGGGCGGAGGAAGCAGAAACACATTTGCTGCCTCTTGCACAGATGTTCACTCTAGTGTCATCTCTCTCACATACACACACACACACACACACACGCGCCAGGTGCTGGGATAGAACACGAGGCTGCCACAAACCCTGCGTGTTTGTCCACTGCAGCTGTCAGTCATCTCCAAGAATAAGCCATCTGTTTCAATCCTGAGCCAATCAGATCAGAGGTGGCAGCCTATCAGCCAATAGAGGGAGCTGCAACATTTGTGAACACCTGCGGTGACAGCAGACCTTTGCTGGCTGTTTCTTTCTGTCTATACACACACACGTGCATGCACACAATCGTCATTCCTCCCTGGCGCCTCCTCTCCTCTCATCCGTTTCCATCCATCCTCTTTCCCCCCTCTGTCCTTTCTTCACTCTCCTTTTCTTCAAAAACAGATGTTGCCTTAGGTATTATTTATGTTACACAAACCAAATAAACGGAAGACATTTGTTTGAAAAGGGTCACACAGTTAAAAATGTGTTACCGAGCAGAACTGCAGCATGTGGAGAACACTGTCGCTCCTTTTTTTTTAAAAAAACAAAAATGAGATTCTGTTGTTTTGGGGTTTTTTAGGAGTGTTTAATATCTTAGGCCTTGATACAGTGATTCTGTTTAGATAAACAATGTTCTTTACATTTACCATTTGAATACTGGTCTGTTTTTATTGTGATCATGATACTTCTCAGTCCCAGGCCTTGAATTCAACCTGTAGAACAAAAACAAAATCCATTCAGATACATTTGGTGCGATTGTTTGTTGCCTTCCTTGTGAGGTTTTCCAGATCAGCGCTGTTTGCATCTGCAGGGAGCATTTTTGGATTGGTGGGATTATACCTGGCATAACGCTGAATTTGAGTGGATTTTTCCTTTTTTTTCTTTTTTAAATCCAAGTTTGGATTGTACCTTCTTAGACTGTTATGAGAAGTCTGTTTTTTTACTGTTGGGGACAACTGAAAAAAAAAATTCTATCTATATACTGATTGTCATGAAAGCTAAAAACAAGAGCTAAACCTCACAGATTGGAGAAGTGGTGGTGTTTTTTTGGCTAAAGGATAAAATCAAACCTACAAACCAATGTAGCAATAGCAACAACAGGTCTTGTTTTGGCCCAATTTTGTTACACTTTTATGCAACTTTAATAAAAACGTGAAATGGACAACTGGTCTCTCCTTTTATTGTGAAGTTCTGTGGCCCCCTTGTGGATGTTGTGTATCCTCATCCTCTGAATTAAATGAAATCAAAGCCACCAAGGACATATTTTTTGTGTCAAACCAACAGAAAAGTCAAAGATAGCTTATCTGACATAAGTAAATACAATAATTCATCAATGCAATGTAAAAGCATTAAACTGACATTTCTTACGTTGAGAATACAATCAAACATGTTCAGTGAGAACTATGTACAATGATAGAATAAATCAATTCAAAAAAACTCATGTCGCTGGTCGTTGACACTCAGTGATAATGTGGGTTCATTAGTAGGTCATGACCTCACGAGGCACACTCAGCCTATTGTTGTGGGTCAAAAGGTCATGGCGTCAATGTCAGTGTCCCATCCATCACATTTGGACAGGGGGAGTCTCATTGGAGTTTTTCTCCTTCAGCCATTGATGCTCCTTCAAATGAGTCAATGTGGCGCGGTCCATCGGGTTTTCAGTCAGGCACATCAAAAGGAAGTTCTTACAGTCTGACGAGACATTGTAGAGATGAGCAAAGATTAGGACGGAAGGACAAGGAAGGAGACATGTTGCACCATATTGTGACCAGCAGCATTGTGTTACCAGCAGACACATGGGGGTTGGACCGAACCTCCCGCTGGAGGACCTCTGGGATGAAGAGCTCCGGTTCAGCATGGAGAAGCTCAAACATCATGACCCCCAGCTGCCACACAGTCGTTGGACCGGCACTGTACCTCCCGGAACTGTGAACTTCTGGAGGTGCAAACATCATTGTTCCTAAACAGAGAGAGAGAGAAGCACAGAGTGAGCAGGACCTTCACAGGACGAAGGAAAGGGAAAGAGGCAGGAGTTCTTACCTGTGTAGGAATGGAAAAGACTGCCAGCGTCCAGGCAGCCACATCCAAAATCTATCACCCGCACTCTTGGGACATAATCGTCGGTCTCAATGAGGATGTTCTCCAGTTTTAAATCCCGGTGGAAGACGTTCACATCCTGGAATTTAACCGCAGCGTCCACTAGTTGCCGCATGATGTTCTGAGATAAAGAGAAATGTAAGGGTTGTATTCAGTTGTGATGTAAAATCCTATGTGGAGTCTGTACCTTTGCCCCGTCCTCTGACAACGGGTAGTCTCTGTCTTCGAGGTACTCGAAAAAGCTCCTTTGAGGGGACCGGTCTCTCGGTGACGATGACCACCCTCGTCGCCCAGGTCGTACCAGTTGGTGAGAGAGACGACCGCGTTTTCCTCCCAGGGCGCTTTCGATACCTCCTGCACGCAGCATCAGCAGGACCTCCAAAGGAACATCGTGGGGTTGCCCCCGGATGAGCTAGACAGAAAACAAAGCAGACGTTGTTTCACGTTTCATATTTTGGAATTGAGCCGATCAGTAACTGGAATGAGGATAACTCTGCAGAGGTTTCAGGAGTGTCAGGATTAACATCCTGCTTTCTTACCATTTCAATGGTCTGGCTCTTCCTCTTTGGGATGTATTTGATGGCCACCTAAAGGACAGGACAGAACACTTTAACATGGGAGCGGATGCATGGGGACATGTGTTCTGTGACATTTAGGTGCTCACTGGTAGATTGTCCGATTTTCGGAATCCAGCATAGACCGTACCGAAGCCTCCTTCCCCGAGCTGCTCCTGCTGCTGGTAGCGAGCGTTTAACTGTTCTTTGCACACAAGCAAACGCACACAGATTTAGCTACAGTCATGACAAATGGAAGAGTTGAGTATGATGATTGAACCAAGTGTGCAACAACTCATGAACATACTGGATTACAGATTTTACTTTAATACTATTTTAATACATTGCCTGTGAAGTTTTACACTTTATATTTTTTTTACCTTCATAATTTTACACAATTGCTACTTTTCTGAACAAATTTCTGATCCATTCGTGCACTATTGACTATTTGACTGGCATGACTGGCGGACGGTAACATCAGTAATATTTCATCTATTTTTGTTTGGTAAAAGACGTCATTTTTTTCGAATACTACATTTTCCATCCCTCATGTAAAATACTGAAATGACAGCAGGCACTGATCAACACCAGGACAATCCTTATCTCATCAGCCTACCTCTGCTTTTTGTGAAGGAGCAACAGACGCATTTCATTGTCTGACTGGTGGAAGGAGCTTCGTCGATGGGTCGGTTGGCGTCTACGCTTTGGGCTGTGTCTGGGAGGTCCAGGTGACCTGCTTCTTGTGTTGGTTCCTGGAATGATACAAAAACAACAGTTAACGTGTGCTGTTGTGATTGGAGATCGTGCTTCTTGACCAAATTTGATCTCTGCTGAAAGTTGGATATGGGTCACGCTCATGGGGAATAAGAATGGTGGCGAATGGGAGCGGTGAGATAAGAGTTTTCGCTACTGTCGTTTTCTGTTGCAACTGAACCAAAGTTAGAGTTAAACTGTAACAACATAACTAGCTACAACCCACAGCTCCTCCTGGACTGACGCATCCATCTGATGACGACCTGCAGAGGTCAACGCTGAGTATTTGTGCATTTTGTTTGATTATGAGCGAATCATATTCTTCAGATATCGATGTCAATAATAAAAAGAGAATAAAAAGATTTGAACAATTCATATGCATGAATCATTGACAATACGTCACAAGATGATGCCATTTTGGTTTGGTTTAAATTATTCGAATTTTATTGAAAATTATATTTATTCAAAATGTATAAATGGGATCAAATGGACTTAAAACACAAAACAAGCATCTTTTCCTAGCATCTTTTACGTAGCGACAGCTACGTAGCTAGTTAACGAATTAGCTCGCAGGTACGGTTGGAAACAAGATGGCCGCTAACGGTCACGGTGAATTGAGTGTTCGCTGGCGGTTCTTGAGTTGAACCTTAATTTTAAATAAAACCGGATTTATACCAAGATAACAGCGTGGTGGTACTAAGAGAGGGGGGTAATCGTGTCTATGAGACAAAATATAAGAACTAGACGGAAAATGACTGCGATCATGCATCGCGTGTAAAAGATTCGTGACATTAACAGGATCTGTGTAAATGTAACAGTATTTATACTCTAGTAAATCAGGTATTCAACACCACATTCATTATTGTGTACTGTGTGTGTGTCAGTTACAGACAACGTGAGTCAATGAGCAGATACCTACACAAGCATAAAACCACAATAAGTGTAAAATAAAATAATAAACTTGCCTGAATCGCTGTCTGACGCGGCAGGTTGGACTTTGAGTTGCTGCTAGGGAGCAGACATGGATTAATGGTAAAATTATTGCAATATATCAGTTTTCTGACGCAAACGACTCGAAGTTTCCTTCCGATGTGTCAAACCCCGGCACACAGCGGACGTATACGCTCCCGCTGCCTAACCGCCGTATGTTGTTTCCATGGTGATCAGGTCGGACCGTTATTACGTATAAAAGCTTTCTTCACAGCTAGCTAGGAATGTTTGAATCGGTTCGTCTTTGAAATACTCGATTAGAAAAATATGGTTCAGCAGGAAGGAGCGAGTAATAATTGAGGACAAGGATCCATCTACATTCTATATGGTGAACAATGAGGGTAATTTGAACTTCACATGTATATTCACGCAAATGGATATCAAATCATTCAGAATTTCGGGATTTACTTTTAGTTTGGACTTTAGGTCTTAGACACACACGTTCTTGAGAGTCTGTCATCAAATAACAGAAACCGTGTTGGATGTTTGTGATGCTGTTGTTTTTCGTCTCCAATCATTTGGATGAAACTCATCTGAGTTCAGGGACAAAGCCGTTGAGAGACAAACTAGTTGGAGATGCTAATTGCCCCAGGAGCACCCGATCGAAACCGAACTTTTAGTGCCGATCAGTACGGTCCGCTAGCTTGGATCACTGGCGCGTTCCAGACAAGGTTCAGGGCACACTTCTCCCTGTGACCCGGCCGGCCGGCCGGCCCGCCAACGTCGTGACGTCAGCAGCGCGTAGCAAATATGGCTTCTTACAGTTTCAGCCAAACTGTAAATCCACTGAGAACCATCTCAACTGAAGCGTGTGAGTATCTCAAACACCAGTTAGTTCGACGCTGGGCGGCTCTGTAGACTCTGCTAAGCGGAAACGGTTTGTCCCTTTGAACATTTTAACGTGAAGCTTCAACCAGCGGCGACAAGACGCCTTTTAGCTAACGGCCATCTATCTATCTGTGCTAATAATGTTACAGCATCGTGCGTCATCTGACGTGTAAATGCCGCCATGAGTTTGTTTTAATAAATGAATACGAGTGAGGGAAAAAAAAAGTTAAATCCGTCTCGTTGCGAAGATAAAGTTTTATTATTTGTGGTGAGAGATTGTCAAGAAACTGACCTTTCATTCTGGGAATGTAGTCTGATACAACCGTCTGGGTAAAAATAATAGAACACCTGGGGAAATCTCAGATAGAGATCCCCGTCTCGCCAAGACCATACCTACTCGGTGACCAAACACAAATAAAGGGACTGCCAAAACAGGATTTGGCAGTTATAAAGTTAGGGATGGCAGCAGCCCGAAATATACTCATGTTATGGAAAAGTACATCCCCACCGGACTATAAAACATGGATTTAAACTATGACAGATGCTGGCAAAAGACAGTAATGATGGGAGGAAGAGAGTTGGCTATTGGACTGTTTCTTTACTAGGGGTTTGTAAGAACAACATAACATGAATTGAACTGGTATTGGTATAGATGTGAATAAATTCACATTTCTGTTAGGTTCTAACTTGAGTGTGTGATTTACTGTGTATCAGCACGTATATGTGGGAGCCAGACGCCAGGGACACACTGTGACCCCACCCAATGGAGCATTTTTAAAGTTTAAAGTGGCAAATAAAGTAAATGTGGAGAGAAAAAAGTAATACATACACTATATGAATCAAGTCCTTAATGATATGACATCATAACTGTATTAAAATCCTGAAACAGCGTACCACTTCCACATTGAAGAGGAGGACTGAAAAGTCTGTCAGTCTGCAGCCAGCTATGCCAGCTCAGCCTCCTGTGACAGAGCCGGAGGAGGAAATGGAAGCCCAAGGAGAGTCACGTCTCCCTGGGGTCAACGGGGAAATGGAGGAACCGAGAGGGAAAGAGAGTGAGGGAGGAGGAGAAGGGGAGACGGGGGAGACCATGGACGAAAGTATTGAGGAGAGTGACTCTGAGGGGAGCGAAGAGGAGGAAGAGGAGAGCTCAGGTAAAATATGAATGGTGGATTGTGTAATTATAAGTAAAGAACGACTGAAAGAGGTTTTTCTTTGTCTCTGCAGAGATGGACGATGAGGACTGTGAGCGCAGGAGAGGAGAATGTCTGGATGAGATGCTGGATCTAGAAAAACAATTTCACGAGCTGAAAGAGAAGTGAGTTGAAGCAGGTGCCTGAAGGAGAAGGAGGAAAGGAAGGTTGATTTCATCCATGTGATTGCAGGTTGTTTCGAGAGCGGCTGAACCAGGTGAAGGTGAAGCTGGATGAGGTGCTCACTGGAAAAGCTGGCGAGTACAGAGAACCGCTGGCTGTGCTTCAGAGCAACATGCAGCTCCAAACACAAGTGGCTGGTGAGGAGAAACGTCTACAGACATCGCTTCTACAATATGTTAGGCTCTGTTTTCTAGGCTAGTTTCTAAAAACTTGTCATTCTTCACGCGTTGGCAGGCGTGTACAAAGAGCTGTGTCTGCAGGTGATCCAGCACAAGTACGAGTGTGAGCTCCAAGGAGCGAGGCAGCACCTGGAGGTAAGAAACACACACTTTACAAGCTGTGGACTCGGTGACACTTCAACCCACAGAGAAAACTTTGTCGCAGAGTGAACGCTCGTTGCTTTTGGATGCCATGAGGACGGAACTGCTGGAGAAGATCAGGAGGCTGGAGGAGGACAGACAGAATGTGGACTTCACCTCAGGTACTCACACACTGCAACGACAGACAGTCCTGCGTATCTGTTGGAGTACTTCATACACGGGAGTTTATTTTCTGACAGAGTGGAGTGACGAGATGAGGAGCAAGAAATGTAAAAGAAAGAACCTGTTTGGTCAATCAGAGCGGAAAAAGAAAGTAGCTCTGGTTTCAGGTGAGATCATCAGTTTCTTCAATCGTCTCTCTTATACCTATTTACAGTTTTTGTTTTTTTTATGAAGTAAAACACAGAAACAGCATTACACCTTAGTATATACTGTGTACCACACACTAAATGGGAGCACAGTGTTCACAGTACGCCTGCACACTACAAAGTGAATTTGAGCCAAATCAGTACATACTGCATACTACAAACTGAATTTGGGGCAAATCAGTACATATTGTTAGTATCGTATGTGCTTTTGAAGAACCAAGTCATTTAATACAACTTTGCATGAGTTTCTGTTAGATTAGCATTAGCTAACAGATCCTCCTCTTCTGTGCAGGACCATTCATCGTCTACATGCTGAGAGAAATTGACATTCTGGAGGACTGGTCCGCTATCAAGAAGGTGGCATTTCAACACTCGCACAGCTCATATGTTTCATTTTAAATTGTTTACATCAGTGAGACTGACGGAGCCCTGAGTTACAAACGGTTCCAATCTGCTGTCTGCTCATCTCGTTAACGTGTGTTTCAGGCGAAAGCAGCGCTGTCGCCGCTCAAAAAGAAAGTTGAACGTAGGTCATCTCCACTCCAGCACCTCCCACAGTGAAGACGCATCTGTAACCCGGCGTCTCTTCATGTTTCAGAGCGGTGATGAAAGGAGCGTCTTACTGAAGATTGTCAAGAAACCAAACCCACATTCCCTGACAGTCGGACCCTGACCGCTTCTATCTCAACTGTAGCTTTGTTGATTTGTTTGTTCATGACTTGACACCTGTGTATTTATAAAATGATTTATAATACTGATTAAAGTTTTAATCTTTTACGACAAACTCTTCAGTTTTGTGAGATCCCCCCCCCCCCTCAGCAGGACGTGATAGACACAAACCTCCAACTCAAGTAAGTTTGCTAATTCATCCATGAAGCATTTCAGTGGGAGCTTAAACTGACTTGAAAATGAAATGATTTTTTTTTCTTGTTCTATTTCTTATGTTGTTTCTTTTGCACATTCAGACAGCAAGAAGGTTATGGAGCATCTGGGACCTACACATACATGCTACTACAGAGTAAGCTATACCATCTCCAGTTCATGTCCTTGTTCTTACAAGCCCCTGGTAACAAGCCATGGCAACATGTTGGGAAATATGCACGCTATGTTTGAGAATAGTTGCTATCAGACATTTACATGTTTGCATGGTAGGAAAAGCAAACGCAGGAGACAAAGCAGTATTTTTGAAGTGTTTATTTGGGAGAGATTTAGAACTTCATGACATCTGTGATTCACTTTTCTTTATTCAGTCTCTTTTCCATCTCTCCAGGGTTCCAGTGAATCTTTAGGAGCCACTCAAGCCACTTCTCCTCCCTCCTCTTCCTCTCCCTCCTTTCCTCACAGGTGCTTGCTGAGTTTGCGCGCCTGCCTCTCTCTGGCTTCGAAGGCCGCTTTGGTCTCCATGAGCTCGTCCAGCTGCTGGCGTATCCGGGCCATGTCCAGCTGGGAGACCTCGCACTGCTCCCTCAGCGCAGCCGACTCCACCCGCAGCTGCGTGGCAGCCAGGGAGAGCTGCTCGCTGCGTTCGCGGCACTGGATCTGCATCCGCCTGGCGTCGCTCAGGAGGGACTCCACGCTCACCACCACCGACTCACACTGGGCCTCAGACATTTCCTAAAGGGACGGAGTCAAGTCAGAGGTCAGAGGTCACCTGTGAACGCAGAGCAGCAATTCCACTGATTTGTTGAATCATTGACATTTAAAAGCAGGAGCAGTGAATCAAAAGTCAGATGGCCAGCGCAGATTATCAGCTTTAAGATCAAGTCCTATGTCCACTTCTCCCAACCACAAATACCTCGTCTGATGCCAATATGAGCGTGTCTTACCATGGATTCCAGAGTCAAATCAATCACCAGCCTCGTGGCCGCCCCCTCTGACTCAGGGTTCAGTCCGTCCTCTGTGTTCTCCAGAATGTCTTCTCCTCTTTGCAGACTTACAGCGTGTATTTAAGAAAAAAAAACCTCTACCAGAGATCTCCTCCTAGTCCAGTCACTCCTTTCTTTGCCTGGCCAGTGAACATCTTTCACCTCAGGGCTCAGGGAAAGGCTCTTAATCCACAGAGATTAGACCGTTGAGGGAAAAGTAGTCGTAACAGCAGCCGTAAGCTTGTTCCTTCTATTTTAATCTCTCATGTCACCGCCAACACCCTTCCATCTATCACCAGGGTTAAAGACAAATCTGTTGTGTCTGGTGGATAAATAATCTACTTTTTAGCTGACATGTCCGTACATGTGTAGTTTGTAGTGTAGTTGTATGTCTAAGATACATGGATGAGGAATCACTAATGGAATGAAAATGAAAGATTTTGATTTGAATCAACAGAAGACCTCAAATTAACCTCACAGCTTACCTGAACCTGCTAAATCCCTTTGAGGATTCATGGAAGAATCTGTAAAATAAGCACTTACTGATGTAACTGTGATACAAGTGAGCACTGATTCATGTTTGACCAGCAGAGGGAGACACAGTTCATCGCATCAATGGCTTCATTCATTCGAATGACAAGAATTGACCAGTTTGAGGGCTTTGTTTTTCAGCTCTTTGGTTTATTGTTCAACAAACTACCACAGCATGTGACAGTGATGTGGTCAGTCTCATTCTGCTGTGCACACACCCACAAACACACAAGTCAGTGTGCATATGAATCAAAACTATTTACTACATATTTATTGGGGGCAACAGATATATCACATCTATAATTATAAAAGAATTGTCAAGTGATCATAAATAATAATAATTAAAAAATACAACAGCGAGAAATAATGCTGGGCACTACCAAAGCTTTGCAACTTCAAATGTGTTGTGACATCTTACTGTGATGGAGTTCAACATTTGTAAAGAAATTC
>NW_027615757.1:0-35803 GCF_965212315.1 Lampetra planeri
TCCTTTTCCTTTGTTCACCGGGGACCAAATGTCTACCTTACCTCCACGGCTCTACCTGCTTCCTACCCCCTGCTGAATGTGTCTGTGAACCTGAACTATAATGCAAATACCTTTTCCTGCCTTTTGTTTTGTTGGTCCTGTCTGATCACACCCACACTCTGTATCCACTGTATAATTGTCACTCTGCCCTGGGCTCTTGATCAGTCTCCTGTATCAGACCTGCTCACCTGTGTCAGAAGGCTCACTTATTGGGTGGAAATCACAATATAGGTGGACATGAGCTGCTTGGTCTGGTCTGCACTCTCTGAGTGCTTTTTCTAGTTAAAAACTAATAATTTGCTGCAACCTGACCAGCCACTTTTGTCTGAGGATTTTTTTTTCTAATCTGTTCAACCTCTTTTCCTCCTAATTATAAGCTGGTAAGTAATTAATATTGCATATTAAGCATCCTAAGTGTATAACTATAAAATACAGGAAATTAATTTATTTACATCTTCATTTACATTTCAACATTGCATTTCTTCTAATCAAGATCTAATCAGGTTGTAGAACTCTGAGACAGTAAAACATATGTCCTAGTTGTTTTATTTCTGAATATGTGTAGGTGCAGAAGTGCTGAATCCACATAAACTTGAGCCAAACACACTCAGACGTTGCAGCTGAAGAATGAATGTTGCACTCAGCAGACTGCAACTTCACACTGAGAATGACTTAAATATTAATTCTTCGACTCAAACAGCTTCGAAAACACAGCAGCTAATTTTGAGTCTTAAATGAAAGTACAACACCCTTGAGATGCACCTCTGCGGGCTGCTGTCTGCGGAAATGATTATTCAAATTGATTAAACTGTGACACTTTTGACATTTTTGTAGGCAATTGATCCTGTTACAGCAGCTGATATGTCAGCTTGGAGGCAGAGGTCTCTGCCAGACCTCCACACCTGTTTAAAATAGATCCATTCCTCAGCTCCGATGACACAAACTGTGTGTTCCCTCGTCCCTGAGTCATTAATTCACCCAATTTTTTTTTTAAAGAAAACAGCTCTGACATTTCCGTTCATCTTCTGTCTGCTCATGAGGAGAAACATTCTCTGCAGATAATACTGGAAAAAGCTCTCAGAGAGCGCAGACCTCCACTGAGCAGCTTGTTTCCACCCATATTGGAAATCCGTTCATGACAGTGCAACCTCCTTGGTGGATGGTAATAAGAACCTATTGTAAGTCAGACCATGGATTATTGCTTCGAAGGAAACCATGAACAAGATATACTGAATGTCTGCTCCTGTTGGTTTGAAGATCTTCTGTCAGCCTCTGCTGCCTAATTATGTCACAACATTACAAGCATATTAATATCTGGGGGAAATTAAAACACTTATGTGCATTAATGCTGTCTGTCCAAACTCTAATTAGACTGAGCATGAGAATCGCTTTGACTTCACTTGCTATAATTTGTTCTCAGCAGGAATATTGTTCTTTCTTGAGCTCATAGCGCTCAGTGAGCTCATAGAGAAACATCAGACCAACGCTGCGGATAGATCCAATGAATTCTGAAGCTCTACAACCCACTGTCATTTGCAAGTGATCAGATCGCATTTGCATGGGTTGCTACAGCATGTGCTGTTGACGCAGTATAATTTATGGTGCGTTGCACTTGCAGCAGACCGTAGAGTTGTTTTACTTTGCCACTTTCATCACAATGTCAGAAAAAAAAATCAAGGTCAGAAAAAAATGTGCTTTACAAATGCGGTTTTGTCTTGTGTCATCCTCTCTTCAGTCCGTCTGATGGATTATCTTTGAGTCTCAGTGGGAGGAGCTTCATTATGATGTGTTCCAGTTGTGTAATTTCTGGGTTTGCAACGTGAATTGAGTAGGTCAGAATAAAAAGCCATGATTTTCCAGTTGTTAGTGTCGCCACGTCGTGGCTCCACATCCAACACACGTAACAATGTTCACTGACAACAAATCCAACAGGTGTGTGTAGAGTCAGTGATACAGAAGTCGTCTGACCAGTTCATGCTGAGCCGCTGATGCCATCTTGGATTGTGAAATCCCATTCTGTGAGTTGGACCCAAAGTCTGAGACGGATACACAACATTGAGAGAGCAGGCCCTTTAGCTAATGCCTGTCAGAGGCTCGGAAAATTACTCACATTACACATTTCCGCACTATAACTCAGATTCTTCATCTGTGGTGTTATCGAAAGGTTTGTGCTCCAGAAGTGATCTGAACAAGCCGAGAGTCCAGACTGAAGATGCATCTGAAGAAATACATTTCAAGCCAGGTCCACATGTGGTTTCGGATCCCACTTGTTCAGACTTGATCAAACATCTGGATACTGTCATGATCTGTCAGCAGTTGTATGAGGGGCCTGGAGGTGGGAAAAGGCCTCAAGGTACAATTAAATATTTCCGTGGTCACCTGCTCATATGGGTCGTGGTGTCAGTGCCTCTGCTGCGAAACTAATTGACTAATGGTCTGTCTTGGTCCACAGCTCCTGCTTCTGATGCTGCTGCTGCTTCTGATGCTGCTGCAGCTGATGCTGCTGCAAGGCATCTGACAAAATGTCCTGTGAAGATGCTAGCGCAGAGGGGTCTGAGCTGCCCTGACTTGTCTGAATGTGAAACCCAACATGTGAATGTGCAGACAAATTGTGGTAGTAAATGTGAAATGTGCTTTGTGTGTGGGTCAACTGCTGCAGACGGAGGTGTAATTATTCTGCAGAAACATTAAAAGTGCTGTAATGTTCATTTTAAAACCTGCTGTTGACAGGTTGTGAACACATGTTAATACCTGTAATAAAAATAACCAAATAATATTCTATTTGTTACTTATTTTTGTGATTATTATTTATTTTTCAATTTCCTTCACACACAGTGCCCTTTTTTATCTGACTGTCATGAGAATTTCTCTCACAGTATTATTAAATCAGTGCATCATCTTCTATCTATGGTCAACCTTTCTTGTTCAGTGAATGTAATAAATGTAGTTACATCACTGACACTCAAACAGTCCATGCAGTGCTGCAATCAAAATCATGTTTGTTATAAGACTATAAGACAGTTCCTTAGTGTGGAGGCTGTCACCTGAAGATGGGTTAAGTTGACACAGATCCTTTCCTCTCTCTAGTGAGCATCCGGCACGTCTAAGGAGCTGTTATTCACTACAATTCCTGTTCCTCACTAGAAGTTATCTGCTGTGTCCAAGCATGAGGGTCCAACTGAAATAGAATGTATGCACTTTTATCTGCACTCCTCCACCCTCCTCCCTCAGGTGCTCTACACATGATGTTACTTTAGCTTGAATACCCCTTGTTCTGTTCTCATACATTTGTTCTTAAAACTTCTTCTTAATGCAATGAATAAGGCTTTAGCAATACAGTCTAATCAATAATGTTTAGTGTATTAATGACTAACTTGTTAAGAATGAATGATCCTGGGTAGAATACTGTACACACTCTGATTGGCTTATTGAATGATATGCTCAAAACACACCCATGACTAATTCCCAGAGTAAGTCCAACCCTTTCAGACTCTCCGGCATGGCTCTTTAGACCATCTAAATAGAGCCTTGAATTCAATCTTCATGTATGTTTCCAGCAGCATATGGTCCCACACATTCCTGAATGTTGTGGTGCCTGGAATGTCCAGAGATTCAAATGTGAGTGAGATATGATATGATATGATATGATATGATATGATATGATATGATATGATACTGTATTTATGCTCCGAATGTTGAATGATTTTTTGTCTGTTTTGTTTTTTTTGGCTTTTCTTCTAAGGGGCAATTTTAAAAGGTGCTGATTGAACACACTATTTAGATGGTCTAAAGCTCCATATGTGCACATGGGCGTGTCTCAGTCACTTTCTATTTAGATGGTGCATTTTTAGACTGCACCATGCATGGTACAAGAAAGCATTGGACTTACTCTGTGAATTAGTCCTTTTTTTTTCCACCTGTCCTGTCCGACAATTTGACAATCAGCATGGTTTTGCTGGATGCCCTTGGATGTCAGACAGTTTTGCTGTGTGGAGCTCACTGCACCTAGCTGATGGCAGAAGCTCCACCATTTCTTAAACTTTTATTGAATTTTATTGAATTGCAAGCGCACAAAGTGAATGTATGTAAGCGGAGTGGGGGGTTTGGGGTTGGACTGGACTGGCAACCTATGTGAAAGAGAGAGCGAGAGGGGGAGAGAAAAAGAAAAAAAAAAAGAGGGGGAGTAGAGGGGGAGGGGAGGGAAAGGTGTGGGAAAGACACAGACAGACAATGGACAGACAACAGAAAGACAAAGGAAACAAAGCAACTATAGCAGATCGACAACTTTGAGAGGAGAAACAATTATGTGAGAACAACAACTATAGCAGGTCTGGGGGTTAACAATACCTGTGACAATGGACACCCTGGCAGACAAACCACAACAACAGTACAGTACAGTTTTGAGCAGAAAAAAAAAACAAACAAACTTTATTTGTATAGCGCTTACCACAGACATTTGTCGCAAAGCGCTTTACACAGGCAAGATGTTTACAGTGTAATACAACAGATTTACAGGCGATTGACAAAACTGATAAAAATGTGTCTGTATGTGAGATTGTCACCTGGATGTTGATGGGATTTGGATTAGCAGGGCCACACAACAACAGTGGTGCGGCAGGGGAACAGTCACCGTCGCCAGCAGGGCAGAGCACAGACACCAAGAGCAGACCGCCACCCCGCCGGGCACGGCAGACCCAAGACCACACACCCTGCCAGCCGCCGCACACCCCCTCCACGGAGGCAGGAGCCTGGGAACCACGACCACAACGACACCCCGCGCAGGGCCACCCCCCGCAGACAGGGAGGCGGAGAGACCATGGACAGGGGCCATCCATCCACGGTCACGCAGAGCCCACAGGCCCCCAGGCCCCAGCAGCCCAGGAGCCGGCCACCCCCAGCCCAGGCCCAGCCCACCCCGGGGGAGAGAGGCGGCGCCCCCCGGGCCCCCACCCCGGCCACCGAGAGGCAGGGCGGGGCCCGCCATGACCGCCCCCACGCGCACCCCAGGGACCAGTGAATTAGTCCTTAAGTAATCCAATCACAAACAATATTCACATATTGACATTATGAGGCATACTTTCAGGAAATGTGTGTGTGTAAACAATCAAGAAAAACTGTAATGTTGACAACTTTGGTTTCAGATATTGTGTTTTTTCTGATCCAGAAAATTACTCAATGATCCACTCGTGAGTTGGGCAGAGCCTTTTTCCAGCTTCCAGTTCTGATGTCGAGTTTAAGTGTCTGTGTGTTTTACATTGCTGTGACATCTTCATGGTGATAGGTTAATAAAAGATCTGCTATATTCATTGACTCCAGGACTTTTACCTTCAGAGCTCACATACACAAAGTAAAAAACATGACGAGGTTACAAGCTGTCGGTACTGACAATGAGTGAAATGTTCCAGAAAGAAACTACCTAAGAGAACTACAAAACAATGTTTATGAAGTAGCGAACAAACAAATAACCTGTGGACCTACTGTATTTCTCTTTTTCCTGCTTCACACATAACAGGCGGGCAGTGGTGTGAAGTGAGTCAGAGGAGAAGATCAGAAATGACAATAGATGAACGCAAAGGAAATTGTGATTCCTGCCCCTGCAATGACCTGGTGACTCGTCCAGTGTGTACCCCAACCGTTGACCGTTGACCACTGGCTCCAGCACACCAGTGACCTGTAACCGGAATAAGCAGCAGAAAATGAATGAATGAATGAGGATGTGTTTCCGGTCAGAGCAAGAAGATGAGCGAAAAGATGGAATGTTTGGAGATGATCGTGTGATTCAATATGACTGCTTGATTGTGTCACACTGAATGAAACGACCTCAACACCACGACGAGTTCCAATGTCTTAGCGTCTTTTGAACTCTCAGAGTACATTATCTAATAGTTGGTCATACTAACGTATATGTCCTTGAAAATTATGTTCATATCTCTGCTGTGTTTTGTCTTATTTTCTGTATTTTCTCTTTTTTTGCAATGGAAATGTGAAATTGTTTCTGTGAGATTGTGAAACACTGGAATGTGCTGAATCTGGCTAGCATATGCAGCTAACAAATACAGGCTAACTACCTTTCTGGACACTAAGAAAACACCAGACAAGCTGAAAGATTATAAAGAACATTATTGCTGCTGTGTTTGTCGCTGTGGTAGAATACAAGTTCAAAGCATCTGACAGCTCAACATCTGGCACATTCCACCAGGGAGCTTTAGCGCATTCGTCCCATCTCCTCAACCTGCTCCATCTTTTGTTTTTACATTCATCATATTGCAGCATCTTCCTCTTGTCTGGTCCCTTGTCTCTTCATTTGTTAATGCTCATCTGTTGGTCGCTGCACTAATCTCTGATGTTCTTCCTGTACACACAGCCCGTTTGACCATTTCCTCTGCGATTTAAACAACATGTCATTCTTGTCACAGTGAGCCGCAAACACCTGTCTGCCTCGAATGGATGCCAGGGTGTGTGTGAGACATGAATATATTATTTTTTTGTTTCCCACATTAATATGGGGCTACGGATAATAATAACAATAATAATAATAATTAATAATAATACAAATTTATTCGTGAGCATGTTTCATGACATTCCAGGTCACCATACATATAAAAGTAGTATAAAAAAAAGACAGTCGCAACATCAAGCACCCACATTATTTGTACAGACGTTATTTCCCATTTGATGCTTATGATTTGAATTCCAAGATAATCAGTTTGTGTCATCTGAATCACACCGACAAGCTTAACTATGCTTAAGCACATGAAGCTGATGCAAAAAAGACTTCACAAACCTTTATACTCTTACTTGTCATCAGTTCAGATATACTGACACCTGTAACAGTACACAGATGCACAGAGCTTTTGAAATATTTCAACATTATTGAGAAACAAGGGAGACAGATCGACCAATCATAATAACTTCATGCTCCAAGAGCACAGAGACAGGCAGAAATCCCTGTGATGAAATATGAATGTGAACTGCAAAAAGCTGTGCTCAGGTCTCCAGGGTGGAATCACTGTGAGGGGCACGAGACAGCATGGGGGTGCAGCACCCGTTTACGCCTTCCCTCGCCTTTTTGTTCTTAACTTACTTTACTTTTGTAACAGTTGTTAAACTATTTCCGTGATGTTATCAAAGTAATGTAACTGGTGTTTAATTAGTTTTCTAAACACAGAATGATTGCTCTGTTTCAAATGATTCAGAGTTTCAATGTTTAAACATCCGGCAGCATCAACACTGTCAAACTGCTTTAAAATCATTACACATCAGTTCACATCATCATCATCATATCATCATCATCATCATCATCATTCATCATTCACTCACTCATTCACATGCAATTACTAAACATAGCATGTTCTTGTGAAATCATTAATATTGTTTCCTTTGGTATCAGTGGGTGAATGGAAGCTTCAACCTGGACAAGTCACTACAATTTCATGACTGACAACAGACCATTCACATTCATATTCACAATCAGCCAACTACCAGTAACCAATAAACCTGGCATGCCGTTGGCTGTGGGAGGAAGCCGGATGTGAACCCAGGCAGACGCGGGTAGGACCACCCAGGAATTGATCCACGGATCTATCGGGCTGTGAGGTGACAGTGCTTTTCAGTCAGTAACCAACCAGCTGCTCCTGTTCTGATATCTGACTCTTACCTCCATAGCTCCAGTTCGTTGTCTGAGACAGCTGACGGAGGGAGCATATGGTTATTCTTAGTGACATTACATCTGTGTTGTTAACTCCAAAAAACCTGTCGCTCATCAACTGTTTTTCATTCCCTGTCGGGTCTTTGCAGGTTTGACTGGGGCATCAGAGGGCGTCACACCGCTCAGAACATCACGTGTGTGAACAAACATGATTTTTTTATAATAGGATGAAAACATATAGTTCAAGGGAGAAACATGATACACTTGTGTCAGCTGGAAGTGATGTTCAGTTACCTCATGACCCAATTATCCTGAAACTGTCTCCTTTCCTGCTGTGTCTACATCTCTCCTGACTTTGATTTCGTTCCTGTGATGCATAAACAAGTTTTTCATTCTGTTGTACAGTTGCCGTTGGCAGGGAAATCATCTTATTGCATACGTTTCTGTCTTATCCTGTCCTTAATTGGATTTCTTCCTTTTCTTCTCAGATTGCAGTGTGTTTGATCCCCCGTCCTCTTCTATGTTTCCATCCATCAGAGGGGGGAGAGGAGCGGAGGAGGGAAACGGGGGGAGGAAATCTGTTTCTGGGTTGCACCATGTCTGCAGGTACAAGCACAGGAAGCAAGTTGCTGACTTATCAGAGAATAAAGCCAAAGTGGGAGAAACTGTCAGGTACCAAGCATAGGAACAAGGAACTACATATATATGTATATATATAAGGGCTGGGACTAAATTAAAAAAATATATCTAATTAATTAGGCTTTATAATTAATTAATCAGAATTAATCGCATTTTAATTACATATCAATATGTCACATGAGAGAAGCAACATTTTTCAAAAAGGGTGAATCAATGAATACATAAGCTTGAGCAACAACATCTTGTTGATTTTTTTTTTTATTTTTGATCGAGGTACTACACAGGCCAACAGATAAATGAGATCAGTGCATTTTTAAACAAAGTGCAAAACCATGTTGTTGTCTTATGCCACCTATACATCACAAGACTGAAAAGATCTGGAAAACTATCATCTCACACCTGCTCACATCAAAAGACATGTCTCAGACTGAGATTTTTCAAAGATTGTGACCTCAGATTTACTTGTGTTGTCATCGGCCCAGACCTTGGTGATGTACTTGTGAAGGGTTTTTGTACACAATAGCCTCCTTGTTTCAACAGCTCGGCAGGGGTGTTTGTCATTACCAGGGGACATGTTGTTTTAGAGAGAGCGGGGTAGCTGAACCTCCAGGATGGTTGGGGGCTGATCCAGGTCTTGCATTGGAGGAAGTGTAGGCAAGTTGTCGAGAACAGTGGGGTCGGCATCTGAGTCCTGGTTAAGCAGGGAGTGTTCAGCCCATCTCAGCAAGATGTGAGGCTGATCCTAGGATTCTCAACCCATCTGCTGTTTTCAGGGGAGTGATGCAGCGGTTTGTTGGGCCATAGATCTTCTTGACAGCATTATAAAAATTATGCATGTCATTTTTAAGGCCTGGATTTCATGTGCCTTTTTTGTCCACCACTCATTCTGCATTGTCCAAGTAGCCCTTTGTGCATCCCGTCGAGCTCTCTGCCACTGATGCCTGATGATAATGGATGAAGGGTTCCTTAAGGTTGCCTAATGTACTCTATGCTTGTCCTCCAGCAAGTTTCTCAGCCAGGGAGCGACGAAAGTCATGTCTTGCATCCAGATTTGCAGATTTGATGGGAGCAGGTTTCCTCCTTTTGGGCCCTTGTAGTCACCATGGGGGGCACACTTGTAATTTACACCTTGGCCACAATCAGTGACTGATAGAAGGAATCCTTGGCCTTACTCTCCAATGGCAGGGTCAAAGTAAGAAGTGTAGCAAAGCGATTCTTAACCAGGGGGATACGGAGTGTCATCACTCTCTCATTAATGCCAACAGGTGTTTTCACTGAGTCTTGGTAGAAGGGTGTATTTGATGGCTAGTCCTACACCAGGCAGATGAAGACAAGCTCCTCCAGAAGAATGTGTAGCCCATCCCTTCCTCTGTTAAAGAGCCCTCATCTAGGAGACTGTTCTTGCTTAGGAGACTGGTCTTGCAGACGGGGACTTTTGCGCACTACCAGTGCATCGCTTTTCTGTCAGGGGTTGCTCCTTTAGCCTTTGCCTTAATCGCCTTCCCACAAGGCAGTGGGGCTATTTACCCATAGTCGGGGCGGGGGTTGGCGGTGTCAGGTCGTGTCCACACAGGGGCGGGCCTATATGCCATGTCTCTGGGGCCCCTTGCCCCGAGACCGCAGGCATTGCAGGGTCGTGGTGACAGAGAGGCAATGTACCAACAGGAGGAGACTTACGCACTTGGCTCCTCTTTTCACCCCGATGCGGGCTAGCTGGTGGTGGTAGCTCGAAGAAGAGCAGCAAGCAGAAAGCAACATGCAACACATGCCATGCAACATGCACTATCTCTATTTTACTATACTACTGCACTAGGCACTTCACACGCACCCTCCCGTGTGTGTGTCACAGGGGACACAGCAGGTCACACACAAAACTGACACACACACGAGCATACACACACACGCACACACACACATACACACTGCTCATCAGCAGCGATTCTCACGCACAAACAGGTTAGTCATTAGTTCAGTTATTAAGGGATTAATAATTGATCAATAACTTTATCTTTTATTATTTTTCGTTCTGTGCCTGTTCTTCTATTTGTCTTGTGTTTTATCACTTAATTGCTCATTATAAGTGTATTATTAGTAGTTAGTCAATAAGTATCTATCTTTAAACTCATTGTTGCCTGTTTCCTTTTTGCGCAAACACGATCCACTGAATCTAAATGATCCCCGATGCTGCCCATAAACAATAACTTTGATATTGCTACAGCTTCCTCCAGCTTCTACCATGTTGTGAGTGTAGAGTGTATAACGACGACTAAGGACAGTTATCTGAGATTACACTGTGATGGAATTTGTTATTCATACCTGTATTCTGTATGTACTGCTCTCCTATGGAAAAAGTACTGAACTGGGCCTTCCAGGAAGCTTTCCCATGGGAAATCTCCTGCACCTGTTTCTTTCCAGATAACTTGATGTTCTCGTTGAAGGTCAGCATGCCCAGGTCAGCATGCCAATTAGAACTGGCTTAAACTGGTACTGTCTGTTTCTGTGGTTTCCATGTTTTATCACATGACAGTGGTTCAAGGAGTGGACATGACTTCAACTGTATAAATTACTCTGTATGTAATCTCCTCGGAGAGACACTCCCTGTGCACTGTACTGGTGAGACGTCTCCCTGATCTGCAGAACAGCAAATAAAGATGCTTATACTCAGAATTTTACAGAATCTTGTAAACTTTGTTGAACATTGGATATTTCCAAGACAACACTGTCTGTGATATAAAATTAAAGAATACAAAAATACAAACACCGGTACTGATCTGTCCTATATCTGGAGGATGAAAACAGAGGAGTGTCTGTGTGTGTGTTGCTGTAACACTGTCAGTGAGGACTCAGGAACCTTGACACACTAATAAGCTTGTCCTCGTCCCAGTGGCCCCCAGTTATCTTATTATTCATGGGTCCAAATATGGAAACACAGCCAGTAGCTCAAAGGTAATAGGAGTGTGTGTGTGTGTGTGTGTGTGTGTGTGAGGGTCTACCAATCAAATTTTCATGAAGTATGGTGTGACAGAGAGAATAGGAGCAGTTTTGTATCTCGTTGACGTGAACAAACTTGGGATGTGAATCCACCGCTGAGGCTGATTCAATCTGTATACACTGACAGCAATACAATACAGTTATGATACAATGAAGCCCCCTGCCGATACGATGTGATACGACTCATCCCTGGTCACGATGTGATTAATTAATGATTTGAATTCATAGAATGCAATTCAATTCAGTACAATTCATGATGCAGTTCAAAATTATTCAACACAATACAAAGAATTTACAAGCCCACATCTGGTTTATAAACATCAGTTTAGATTCTTTCCATGAATCGAACCAATACATCTTACTTAAAATGGAGATGCAATTCAATATGGTCCAGAGGATTGTTTTATTCCGAATCATGAATTCATTACATTTGTGTTTAATCTCATTCTCTATCCACACCATGTCCCCTTTTCAGTCGTGCTGCTACATGATATAAGCCGGTTAATCAACGGGTAAGTGTGAGTTAAATGGTTTTAAGGCACGACCGGGGGCCTCCAAACTTCTTTAAACCTGTTTATCACACACCTACCCGTTGATTAGCACTGACTTACAGCAGCATGTTGAATCACAGATGTCTTTTCGATCTTCCTTCTGAACAAATGAAGTATCTCCTTTACCCCCTTCACCTTCCCACCCATAAACTATATATCCATGCGTTCAGGGAATCATCGCTGGGCCAACCATAGATGTTTTTTCAACTCGTAGCCCTTGGACTGCAAAGGTCAAATTTCCCACAGAACATGAAAGGCATTCCACAAAATATGAAGGAGGAGGTGATTTCTCATAAACTATATATCTACGCATTCAGGGAATCATTGCTGTAACACCCATGGGTGGTTTGTCAACCTTTGTCCCTCGGCCACAAAAGGTCAAAGGTCAAGTTTCCCATAGGGAATGAATTTCGAGTCCACTTCTCAATCTACCCCAACAAACTATATACACCAGGGGTGTCCAATCCAGTCCTCGAGGGCCACCTGTCCTGCAGGTTCCATGTCCCCTTACTCCTACACACCTGACTCAAATCAGCAGCTCATCGTCAGGTCTCTGCAGAACTTCAGAGACTGATTCAGGTGAGGTAGGAGCAGGGTGACATCTAAAACCTAAAGGATAAGCGGCCCTTGAAGACTGGTTTGGACACCCCTGATGTACACGCTCAGGGACTCGTCACTGTGCCAGTTGTAGATGGTTTGTCTGCCTGTGGCCCCTGGAAATTTAAGGTCAATGGGCACATTTCCCATAGGAAATGCATTTCTGTTCCACTTCTCACTCTACCCTCATAAACCATATATCTACGCATTTGGGGAATCAAGGACAAAGATCAAGTTTTTCATAGGTAAAGGATTTTGAGTCCATTTCTCAGTCTACCCCCAAAACTATATATCTACATGCATGGGAAATCATCACTGTGCCAACCACCACTGCCAGCCTGTGGTATATTGGTTGTTTAAAGGTTGTGAAATGGTTGTTTATGGGTTATGTAATGGTTGCTTATGTATTCTTTCTTTTCAAAGTCATGCAGTTGCTCTGGCGTTTCTCTGGGATTTTGTTAGCATAGCAATTCCAGCTGTTGAAAAGACACAACTGCATTCCAAAAAGATTAATATGCTGCAACTTTTGCTGAAACCGTTCAATTTGCACCTGAAATCTTTAGTCTGGACCAGGCATTAGTCAGCGACTCATTACACCTCGTGACACATCCTCCATTTTCTTGACCTCATGCATTTAATTGGTACTGACCAAATGAATGTTTCTCCGAACCATTGTGTGTCAGCAGACTGTTATTTAATATCCTTTGGACTCAGCCATTAGAAAAGTCAGAACAGTTTAAACAGCTAATGCTTCAATTAAAATATTCATTAAGGCTATCCTATTTACCAAGTCAGCTGTGACAAATGACTCACTGCTTTTCCCTCACACACAATGAGTCACCATGACTTAGGTAGGAAGAGAAAGTACAAGCTGTTTGTGTCCTCAACAACATTAGATACGTCAACTCTCACTCGCTTTCTGTTGGACGCTGGAGATATGAATTTTCCCTAAAGCTCAGCGTAAATAACAGGCGCTTCTTTCCAAACCCAAATTCAAAAATCTCTGACAAATTAAGACTATAGTGAGACTTTACCCAAAGAGTTTACATACTGACATATGTTCCTGTCTGCTCTGATGTAAAACATTAAACTCATGTGTATAAATTCCACTGATAAAATCAGTATGGGGGAGTAACTAGTTTCATGTAATTTAATTACAAAATAAAGTGTAAACGTACTTTATAAAGATGGGATTGATGGCTCGTTGAATGGAAACAGATTTTGGGGAGCCATTCCTTTCAAAAAGTTGTTTTATAAGACTGATCCCTTGTTATATTTATTTGATTATTATAATTCAATCAGTGAAACTCAATTTCAGGGGAATTAAAACACTGACACAAGAACCATTCATTTAGCAAAGCAAACATTACTTTGACAAAACCATTGAAATAGTGTCATTTACAAAGGAACTTTATCAGCACTTTTAATATATCAAAGTACCAAAATGTCTGTTTTACAGTTCTGTTTTCGTTTCGACAACGTTTACCTGCTCCTAGTGGTGAGTTTGTAGAGAGATTCCTCAGTCAAACAGTGATTTTGTGAAACTCGTCCGTCTCCAAAGTCCAAGCAAAGGGAAGGTAAAGTCTTCCATTAAAATATTAATTAAGCTTAACCCATCTGCTCAGTCATTCATGAAAAAGCTCGTCCTCCTCAAGCACCATGAGTTGTCATGTTGCCATTTGACTTTCTAACTGCGCCTTTGTTGTAAACATATCTGTGAGAATGAAAATTAGTTGTGTTCCTCAAAATCACACAGAGGAAGTGTGCTGCCTGCTTCTGAAAAGGATTCATTTACACTTCAATTGCAGAAATAAACTAAATGTGATGTGTTTCTATTTTTAGCAAAACACCAGACTGTGAAATGGTCTAAATGAAAAAAAAAGCTCAGGTACAGATGCCGTTGCTCATAATTGCCATTGATATTGTTTGCTCGATAGCTCAGCAGAGCATCAGATATTTAATCTGTGGATCCAGAGTTCAAATCCTTAAACCATGCTCAGAACATGGGCTCATTATCTCTGTGACATTTATTATTGTAAGAAATGCTCTGCTTTTCAAAGGCAAACAAAGTGGCTAAAACCTGGCTTCTGTTACAAAACACACACACACACACACACACACACACACACACACACACACCTGAGCCCAGAGGTTCATTTTAAGAAAGAGTAAGAAATGCTGATGTCTGTGGTTGATGCTGATGTTCCTACAGACGTCACTCACCAGTCTGTCCATTGAGTGCTCCCCCATCGTTGAGTGCCCCCCCAGGCCATTCATGTAGTAGTTTCACATATAGACACGGTGCTTCCATGATGATCCTTTGCAACCCAGTCACCAGAATGTATCGTTCCAGAAGTATGTTTCTGTGAATCACTCATTAAGTTTAACACAGAGTTTTGCAATGTTTGAACAAATTTTGTAACGTGTATGTTCACGTGTGGGGTTTTTTGTCCTGCTGTTGCTGCGTCTCTGTGCTTTGCGGATTTGATGGTTTTAGGTGGATATGCTTCCTTCAGTTAACAGTTTTAGGGGTGTAATATGCATGCCACGGACCATGCAAGATAAGATACAAACTGCCGATCTCCTGTGTGCCATTGTTTATGGCTGAAGCCGTATTAACATTAATAGCAACGTAGTATACTGCGTTTTTTTAGGGATGTATAACATAAATAAAGCAAGTTCAATATTTTTCGCCACCCAAATGACAAATGATTTTATATTTAGTTCTCTGAATGGGAGACTGTCACAGGGAAGATGCTTTTCATAATTCATACAATCATGTTAAAGTTGCAGTGGTCTGGAACAAATCAGCACCTAATCAGAAGGATTTGACTGACAAACAACAAAAAATCGGAACAATCGCACGTGTGTGTGTGTGTGTGTGTGTGTGTGTGTGTGTGTGTGTGTGTGTGTGTGTATGGCTGTTCTACAAATCAGTTTTAATAAAAATCCTGGGTTTGTTAATCCTGAAAGGACACACAAGGGAAAATTGTGTGTGCATGATGGGAGCAGACAGGGGCGACTTCGGGGGCGTACATAAATAAAGAATTGCATGAACCTATGGATGATTAGTGGAAATTGGGGAGTGGCTGATTTTCTTTGCTTGAAAATAGCCGACCGTTTAAAATTAATTGTCCAGGTTATAATGTGAGTGAGTGGACACTGTTGTAGAAAATTTCTCAAGACCCAGTGTTTGCTGTGGTGGTGGTGGTAGTTTAATAGTAATCCGGAAAACGGTGAGCCCTCTGGCACAGAGCAAGTCTGGTACAGGAGACTGACCAAGAGCCCAGGGCAGTGCGACATTTATACAGTGGGTTACAGAGTGTGGGTTTGATCAGAGAGGGTGAGTAAAGCAGAAGGCAGGAAACGGTATTTGTAACACAGTTCAGGTTCACAGACACACTCAGCAGGTGGTAGGAAGCAGGTAGAGCCGTGGAGGTAAGGAAGCCATTTGGTCCCAGACAGTGCAGAGGAAGAGACAGGAGAAAGTAAATTCCTTGATTAAAAAGGCTCTGATTAACATCAGGACACAACAAGGAATGAAGTGATCAGTGTCTTATACTTGGAAGAAAGTAATTTTTCTTCCACAACACATCCCGACAAACTGCAGCAGAGCATGACAGGAAGCAGCATGAAAATACGTCTGCGGTCATATTTTGCATACTTCTGTGTGTGTGTATGACTGAAGCTGCTGACTGACTGAATTCTCACATTGACCGTCTTCCTGTCGGACTGACAGCGCAGCTGGATGCTGATCGAGTGTCTGACAGATTGACGAGTGAGATCTTTGACTGACACTGAGTCGATGGAACCTGCTTCGTCAAGATCTGTCTGAATTCATCTGCCGAGGCACAGCTACAGAGTAGGCAACACAGGCAATTGTCTAGGGCCCCAGGATGAAGGGGGCCCCGAGGGATGGCTGACATTAGTCCATTTCAATGGCAAAATAATGGAACTGCTTTCGATGCAGCAACGACAGCACATTGAAAATCCCCTGCACTTTCCAAGTACTCACTGGGTAGTTGCTAGTAGAGGGCCCCGACAGACGGCAGATATCAGCGACACAACTTGGAACCTCTCAGACACATTACAATGACACGTTGGGAACCTCCCCACTACTATCCGGCCTGCATCAATGTGCAATCCTTGTCAATCACACCAAAAAAATGAAGCGCGAAAAGCAAAACAGCCAAGAAGTGGATGAAAAGAAAAAACGTGATAGTAGTATGTGAGAATATTTAAGCTATGTGTGTCCCAGTTAGTCCCAGGCACTTTGTCCCAAACTCCCAGTCATCCACCAGAAAAGTTAACTGCACATTTAAGTTAGTGTAAAGTGAATTCAGCCATTTTCTTCTGCATTCATAAAGTGTTTATATTAATCATTCATATCTAACAGTGTGACACTTCTGTGGTCTGACAAAGTTAGAGCAGCTTACTTTGGATCAATTTTATCAGCGTTATTTTAAGAAGTAGTCAAACTTTGCTAGCCTATGTCATTAAGTCTTGTTGCCAATGGCTGTGTACATATATTCATAGTCACGCAATAAGTAACTCATTTGCTGCCAATAATATTTTCTCCTAGAATATAGTATTTGTTGTCAAATGCTAAATACCAGATGATACCAGCATCAATCTTGCTGTCAATTTGGTGTAGACTGTGGCTAATTTGTGTTTAGAATTGAAAGATAATATAGTAATAATGTAATGTATCCATAAATTTTCTGTTAAATGAAATAAAATGTTAACATGAAGCATTACAGAGTAACTTACCCCCAAAACCAATTTTTTCAGCTGAAAACGTTTTACTGGGGATTTAGTAGATTTTATGATTGATCCTGGTCTTAATCTAAACGTTGTAGTAAAAATTGTTTTAAAATCTACATTTTGTGCTAAAAACCGGCATGTGGAGGGCCATCTACAGGTCAAAACCTGATTATTACAGCTAAAGTGCATTTGGTGGTAACTGACATCACCGCCAACAGTTCACTCTGAAGCCCGTCACGCACCCCGTATAAAAAGATTCCCTCCACCATTATCAAACTAGAGAGTAGGTTGGATTCAGAGCAGAGAGATTAACTAGTAATTACTAGTACGAGTCAGGTTGTATAGTTAGCATAGTGTATTTTAGTGTAGGTTTACCGTTACAGTTAGTAGTGTGTTTAGGTTAGTTTTAGTGAGAGTAGATAGTTATTAGTTTGTTCGATTTTCCAAATAGTTGTAGGTAGTACGTTAGCTTTAGCTTGTAAGTTTGTGTTTTTTAGTTCGTAAGTTTGTGTGTTTTAGATTGTCATTTGTGTTACGGTCAGTTAGCTTTTTTAGCTAGTTGAATGAATGGTTCAGCAGTGTTCATATCCTGCACCAGTTTGCACCGGACCCAGAAACCAGGACGCGAGTGGCTGCATGTCCTAGTCCAGCTGGAGGGCAGCGATGTCCCCCTATGCCCCTCCTATGTCCTCAGTCCCAGCCACCTCAGCAGAACCGACTGGCTGTTGTAGCCATAGACATATATAGAAGGCTAGATGCCACATAATTACAAATTCTTTCAGAAAGAAAGGGGAAATATACAGATGTGCAAATGGCGGTTCTTGTAGATATAGTATAAATACAGTATGTGCAGTTGCACAGCAGTGATAATTAAATCAATTTAAATATTTACAGTAGAGTGTGATGGGCAGGAATGTAGCGTTCTTTGTGACAGCAGAGCTCAATGAGCCTGTTGGAGAAGGAGCTCCGCTGTCTGGGTCAGTGGGTGGGTCATGAAGGGGGTGTGAGGGGTCGTCCATGATGGACATCAGTTTGTCCCTCACTGACTCAAACGTCTCCAAGCTGTGTCCAATAACTTGTCCAGCCGTACGGAGTTTATTCATCCTATTAGAGTCCCTAGCAGTGATGCTGATCCCCCAGCAGACAGCCGCAAAGTGGATGTCACTGGACACCACAGACTGGCAGAAGATCTCCAGCAGTCTGCTGCAAACATTGGAGGATCTGAGAAGAAAGGAGCCGGAGTCAGAGCAAAAAAAGTATCAATACATTAGTGCAATCGTTTTATTCAGTTTTGTCCATTAATTCATCATTTACATTTCAATTAATGATGAAGTGATGGAATCTGAGGGTGTCAGGCTGTGGTTACATTACATTTTATGGTTACATTACATTTTAAATATGTTTGTTCAGCTTGAACAATATAACAATAGTTAAAGATTTAAAAATACTGTATATAGAGATCAAATACATTGTGACATGACTGTAATCTCACAATCTGATCCAAAAATAATGTGTTTGGTGATTCCGACTTCAAAAGGTGTTGAGGTTAAATTACAGTAATTTTAAATTTTGTTTGTATTTGGCTCAAAAGCATCCAGTGACTTTATATTATATACTTTATCCATACATCTGTTTGTAAGGGACCCACATACTGCAACTCAAAACTGCTATTAATTTGTGTAGACCCCTATTTAGGCATACTACTTTCAGTCCTTACAAACTGTCACTGTCACTTGGCTCTCAACGCCATAGACCATCATTGCAATTCAACACTTCTGTGATAACTACAGTAACTAATTCCCACGAGTGTCTTTACTGTGACAACAAACAAAAAGAGACACAACAGTATTGAATCTCTTCACAGAGAGGTGAAAAAATAAATTTATGCTCCATCTAAACCTTTCCTTTGGTTGAAGGACTGGTTAGGTGTCCTGTGATGAGCTGGTGACTCATCCAGGTTGAACCTTGCCATCCGCCCCTTGACAGCTGGGATCGGCTCTGGCATGCACCGAAATAAACGGAAGAATGATGAATGAATGAATGGTCATGTCCCAAGTGTGTAATTTATGGAAGGAAGTAGCTGATGCCAACATGCAGCAAGCATTCAGAAACGTTAAGGTCAACTTTTTACAGAAGAAAAAGGAGTTGCACAATTAAGTCTTGTTTTCGAAAAGAAATGCAGCAATTTCAACATGTCCAATAATTCCGAATCATAGCCACATTAATAACATTTGTAATAAACCAAACTGTTTGTAAATCCGTCACAATTTCAGCAAGTTAATAGTATTTTTGTTTGAGCAGGTCACTCACCTTCCAATAGCCACCATACTACATACCACAACAGTACCCCCTGGCAAGATGGCCGCCAGTGAATGATGCTGTAGGCTCCTCCTTGAGTCATCTAGCCTTCTTGTATTTATCTATGGTTGTAGCAGCTCAAATTGCTAGGGCTCTGGACCGCAGGGCTCTGGACCATCGTGCTGGCTGACAGGCGATGCAGGAGGAGAAAAATCCTCCACCTCAAATGAGGTATAGGACACAGTGTCGACGCTATTATCTGAGCTGTCACTCATCATAGCTTGTCAAGGTCTGAATCTGAGGTATAATGTGTGTTTCTTCACCACACCCCCGTTCTCATCGATTCGCCAGCCCACCACCCCACAGCAGCCACATCTGATTGTTGCCAAATTCAAAGACTTCAAACTGATGGAACTGGTTCCCAAAGGAGATACTCGACCGTCTCAGACAGCTGTTCCCGCTACGGAAGAAAGTCGCTCTGGATAAGCTATACGTTATTGGACTGTTGTACCGCAACCAGGATGTAACCCCCTGGCTCCTCTGGACACAGGTGATTAGATCCTACCTCCACCCCACAGTCCAGGTGATCAAATTATAGAAATTCGGATATATCTACACGTCTCTCCCATGAAGAAGCATGCAGGTCAAAGCCCCCCTGCACATCTCATGGTGAGATGTTGTTTCCAAGTCTTTCTACTTTTTGCTTCTGGGTTTCTCCTAGGTTTCTTCCGTTTTAATGTTTTTGTCTGTTGTTCTTGTGTATGGAATACGTCATCATATGGGCAGATAGATACTTTATTTTATGTGATACTTTATTCATATATGCAGGGCTTGAAGTATTCAGGCTCTGTGCCTCATCTCCAGCGTTTGATTATTAAGAAAAAAAAATCACATACACTAAAAAACTAGCTGGACTCCGTTCTCAAACAGCTACCGTCCAACTATACGCCAGCAATAATAACTATGGGCACACACATTAGTTGAGATCTAGCTGCAGTTGATGCTGCATTCAAGACACCTTGGGGAAAAATGACTTGAACACTGAACAACGTTCAAGTTGGTAATTAATGGTCAGAAATTACACATATACATTTCTTAAAAATAAGCGGTCACATGGGACCACCGCCAAAAGATGTCAGCACACTGAGAGAGCTCCTGCCTATAGTTCTTAATCTGCGGATCCTAAGCCAAATAATGTGAGGGAAACTCGAGAAAAAGAGCAATTCATTTTTAAAGCTTCCTGACACATGAAATATGGGACCTTTGCAAAACCCTAACGGACACTCAACCATCAACGTCTGGAGCTGAGCCATGAGGTGAAATGAAAGAAAGTGGAAGCGATGAGGGAGGAGATGGAGAAATATAAGAGGAGGAACAACGTCCAATTGGTGGGGCTGAAAGAAGGCAAAGAAAATCTGGATGGATTGGTGAAGTGCGTGGAGAAGATTATTCTGCAAGGTTTTGAGCTTCGAAGGAGACACCTTCGAAATCGAACATGCGCATCAGGGGGCCAGTAAAGTTGCAGAGCCAGGTGACGCGCCGAGAACCGTACTGATATGGTTTCTGCGCTCGGCTGCCTGAGACACGGTGCTGTGGAAGGCGAGAGAGAAGTGCTGAATCCAGTGGGAGGATTGCAAACTGTCATTCTTCGATGATTTAAGCCGAGAGGTGATGGGAAAAAGAAAGGAGCTTCTTCCTCTAAAGAAGAACCTCGAAGATCTTGGCGCAATCCCGAAGCTGGTTTACCCTGCGAAGCTTCTCATCACCTGGAAGTAATCGTATACAAGGGCTTTCAGATCGTCAAGTTCCTGTAATGCATCATATATCTCGCCTCCTTTACTTGTCTCGTCAGGGATAAAGGTACAATGAGCTTCACCAATCAGCTTGCATACTCCACCTTGGGATGTGGTGAGCAAGTCTAGTACAACACGATTTTGCATCACCATTGTACAAAGAGCTTGTAGCTCTTGGCTCGTCCCGTTTAGAGCTTTCCTGGTGGAATTAATGTGTCGTAACAAGGCGTCGTTGTTCCTAAGACAAACAACAAGCTTAAGGTTTGTTGGCAGTCAGTGATGCTTTTCGGACGGAGACCAGAATTATGTGAGGCATAAGGCATACAGTATGGGCACAAACATAACAGTCGGTGGGCATTATTTAAATGTGCTGTCGTGTTCATAAGTCGCCACCAAGAGTTGGTGGAGTACTCGTGTGGGTAGATACCGCCGTCCAAATCATGGTGTGGAGTCTCATTATGTTGTGGCAATGACCTCGGAGCCCTGAGGCTGTGTCCTCCCTTTGTAGCCCAGACTTCCCCACAGTTCCGCCGCTAGGGGTCAGGTACCTCCTGTAACTTAGTGTGACTGAGATGTATCCAGCTGGGGTGTTCTGCAATTTTCACTGCTGTGGGTGTTGATAGAAGAACCTTGAACTCTCCCAGCGTGGGACTGGCCCAGTTCTTCCGTTTGATGACCTCGATAAACACCCAGTCTCCCGGTTTGATTGGTGTGGTGACCTGTAGGGGTCTGAAGAGTCTGAAGGCAGTAAATTTGCATTTGACACATCTTTTTGTTGAATTATTCTTGTCATATAGTCTGCTAACGTCTGTTCTTCAGCAGCAGCCTGAAGGTCATTTGCAACAACAAGTAATTATAAGGTCAACAATGCATAATTTCAAACAGAATTAGTGCGTCTGTTGTTGGAGTTAACTCATATAGAGTTTCATGAGATCCAAACATTCAGGCCATGGTCTACTTGTTGTCTCCATACATGTCCTTAGTCGTCTTTTAATCGTTCCGTTCGTCCGTTCGAAGAGTCCCACGCTTTGCGGATGATATGCACAATGTTTTAACTCCATTTGTAGATGTTCTGCAAGTCTGGGAAATTATGTTATTTACAAAATGTGGTCCATTGTCACTATATAAGGTTTCTGGTATGCCATAATATGGTATTATGTTTTTGCATATTGCTTTTGCCACTGATATTGCATCAGCATGTTTGGTTGGGATTACTTCTACCCATTTGGAAACTGTGTCAACCAGTACTAGACAGTACTTGTATGGTTCACTAGTTGTCAGTTCTATAAAGTCCATGTGAAGGATTTGAAATGGGTAAGCTGGTTTTGGGAAAGCGCCTCGTTTGGGCCTTATGTTTGCCTTGTGGGTTATAACATAGGCATGTCAGACATGTTTTGCAAAATTTGAAGGGATCCTTTGAAAGGATTGAAGTCTGAATGTAGTAAAGTATTTGTGTATTCTGTCAGTCATCCCTCCTGTCGACACATGGCAAAGCCCGTGTGTTGCAATTGCGGCTGCCTTGAATAAAGATTTAGGCAGTATAGGTTACTGAAAGTTGATAAAGAGCTGTGCGCCCTTTGTGATCCACATCCGTTTTCCTTGCAGTGGAGCGTCGGCCTGCATGTCCTGTAGAATGGTCTGATCTATCAACGACGGTGTGTTGTGTGAGATGTAGGAAGAAGTATTGTGGTCACCTGCAGCTGCAGCTGCAGCAATAGTGTCAGCCAGTCTGTTGCCGTTAGAAACAGAGTCTGTGCTGTACATTTGTATAATATAAATAGTGAGCTGTTTGGGCATGTGTATAGCAGCTGATAGATTTAGCAACAACTGTGCATGTGTGACAGGTTTGCCTGTTGATGTTTTCATGCCTCTACGGTCCCACTGATTGGCAAAGTAGAAGATGGTGGAAAAGGCGTACTGTATCTGTATAGACTGTTAATGGTTGTCCGTTGTCTGCCAATTCACTTGCTCATGTTAATGCAATGAGTTCAGCTGCTTGAGCGGATGCTGATGGAGGAAGCTGTGAAGCTTTGATTATTATGTCAAGTAGTTGCCCTACTGCATATCCTGAAACATCAACAGCATGTGGAACTAAGAATTCAAGGTTGTAGAACAACACAATGTCCGCTGAAGCTGTCACAGCCATGGCTGCTCCATGGTGGCAAGGCAGATGCCACTGAGTCCAATTTTTTTGAGTAAAATGGCAGTGGGCGTAGCCGATTACCATGTGCTTGTAGTAGTACAGAAGTCATGAACCCTGCTTTACAGTTGACTGTTTGTACAAAAGGTTTAGTATAGTCTGGCAAGATCAATATAGTCGTGTTCACGAGGTCTTGTTTCAACTTACGGAAGGCTTTTTCCCCTTCCGGTGTCCACTGTATGTTATCTGTCATTGCCATAGGAGCAGCATGGATCAAGTCCAGTGGTGGTTGAGTAGTCTCAGCATAGTGTGGGATCCATGAACGTCAATAACTACAGAGTCCAAGAAAGGACATCATTTGTTTCTTTGTTTGCGGATTGGGTGCATCAGTTACTGCTTATTTTCCAGAAGCCTGTATTTGTTTCCCTTTTACGGTGAGTGTGTGTCCCAAATAGTTGACTTCCTGTTTCCACCCACTGTAGTTTTTGCTTGTTAACTTTGTTTTCTGTTTTACACAGGTGTTGCTGAAGTTTGAGAGAGTCTGTTCTGCAGCTATCTTCTGTCTTTGATGCTACCAGTAAGTCATCAACATAGACTAATAACTGGCTGTCGTCTGATAATTGTAAGTCAGCAAGACAAGACATAATGGCCTGTGTAAATATCGTTGGTGAGTCTGCAAATCTAGGCTAGGAACCATGTTCAGCAACTGCTGCAGAAAAGACAGGAAACATCAAGGTGGGAAACTCAGCTAAAAGTCATTGATATGAGTCCCCATTGCCGAGCATGTTAGCAAGAAGAGGTCCTGCTTTCCTCAGGGTACAAGGGTAGGAATGAAATGATACAGCATCAATCAAGCTACATCTACCAACAGCCTGTAGGCACACAAGAAATCAGCGCCCATCATAGGAACAGACACAGAAGCCACAACAAAGTCCCATTTAAACTGACGACCTTTAAAACACACAGTCATGAACCTGGTGCCGAAGGTGCGGATAGGGGTGCCGTTCGCTGCGTCCAGCGGTGGTCCCATGTCCCGTGTTCGTCAGCAGAAGAGGCAGGAACAATGCTCCGCTGAGCCCCGGAGTCCACGAGGAAATGACGACCTGAAGTGCTGTCCTCAATGAAAAGCAGCTTATCACTGTTGCCGGTACACGCAGCTGCTAGCGAGCCCCGGGCTTTTCGTTTCCCGGCTCGCTGGAAAGAACATGGTGGGATACAACGCCGGGCCTGCAGTCAAAAGCTGTGATGGTAGAAACACAGGTTGCTGTCCTTCCTCTGGCGGTCCGTGACGGCAGCTACATCTACCAGATCATCGCCCTCCCGGAACCCACGTCAACAGGGCATTCACCAAGCACTGTCGGGACGCCAGCAATAGTCTGTCTGCCTCTTCGGGCAAACCCCTGTAGTCCCATAGTGCGGAGGAGGAGAGAACTGGCCAGGGCCATACGCACCTGAGGTGTGAGTTGACGCAGGAACGCAGGTGGGTGAAGAGGAAGTGTCACCATAAACGAGCAGCAGCAACATATTCTCCATTAGTTCAGAAGGCTTGCTGTCTCCTAATCCAGTCAGAGACAAAAGGCGATCGGCTCGCTCCATATCCAAGAGCTGGCACTGCCGTAGTAACTCCCTCTTAGACAATGTTCCCTCTAAGCTGCGCGCTTGCGCAATTGCGCTGTACTCGCACGTTCTCAGCGCACAAGAAAATATATGCAGCGCATAAAATAAAATTCAACATGAGCGTATTCATTAATATCTAGTAATAGACCTAATCTAATCAATTAGACCGATAATATTGTTCTCTGTACCATTTTGCATTGTAACTCCATGAGTGACAGGTGTCCAGCCAATGATACGAAGGTTCACTTCCTCTACGCAGCCAATCACAGCATTGACGGTGCTTGCGTATTGCCCAGCCTACACGCGTCGTGCAGGTTAGCTAGCTAACAACAGTGCGGCGGAGTTAAGAGACGCAAATGCTAACCTCATATCATGGCGAAGCGAACGGGCAGCGACACATCCACTCAGCAAGACAAAGTAAAAAAGAAATGCGGTTCTTTTAAGACGGAGTGGCTGTCGGAGTATGTGCAAATAGAAAAACAAGCAGTGAAACTGGGTGAGATGTTTTTCTTTTTCGAGTGAGAAAGGTGTACTCTGCAAAATATGCAGCGAAGCTAAAGTAACAAGTGAGTTTATGTATCATTTCTTCCAGAACAGGACTCAAAGCCAGGACTTTTCCCATGGCCAAAGAAAGACTCTCACATACTACACATCTCATGAAGAACAAGATTTTTGTCTTTTAAGTGGCCCAAATCACTTTCTATGAAAAGTAAACTAATGGAAATTGCTGCTGTAATTTGATTCTTTTAATAAGCCATGTAACCTGCCATCATCCAAGGTTTTGTGTGATACTGGTATGTGGCCACAGCGTGCACATCTGATGTTGCTCACAGTGGTCCTCAGTGTGCTCAGGGAGCTTGTGTGTATGCCCAGGACACATGAAAAATTAGAGGGAACATTGCTCTTAAGCGTAGCATACTTGTCCCGATCCCGGCGGGTCCTGGAGCAGTCCCCATCAATCTGCAAACGGTGGCCGAATCCAAAGCTGTGACAACGTGAAAATATTTCGTGTCATCAGCAGTAATACAGCGCAAGTGGAACTGGGCCTCGACATGCTGAAAAGAGTTTGACGGTTGCCGCAGAAATAGTTGGTGTGGCTTCAGCAAGCAGCAGCAGACGAGGTGCTTTCTACCGACATAGTTCATCGTTGGGGTCACCATTTGTGGAGGTAGCAAAGAGACAAGGAGTCTCTTGAGTCTCTTCCAGAGACTCTGACCTGACTGACTTTAGTAGAACTGACTTTATTTCCATTGGGCACTTCAAAGGCAAAGCATCAACTGATTACTGTCTTCTTCTCCTTTCGGCTTGTCACTCTTCAGGGGTTGCCACAGCGAATCATTGATTTCCATCTTTCCCTGTTCTCTGTATCCTCTACTCTGACTCCAACTACTCCATGTCCTCCCTCACTGCATCTATAAACCTCCTCTTTGGCCTTCCTCTCTGTCTCCTACCTGGTAACTCCATCTCTAACATTCTCCTACCAATATATCCACTGTCCCTCCTCTGCACATGTCCAAACCATCTCAATCTAGCCTCTCTAGCTTTTTCTCCTAACCTTCCTGTCTGTGTTGTCCCTCTGATGACCTCATTCCTAATCCTGTCCATCCTGGTCACTCCTAAAGAGAATCTAAGCATCTTTAACTCTGCCACCTCCAGCTCTGCCTCCTGTCTTCTGCCTATCGCTAGTGTCTCTAAACCATACATCATAGCTGGTCTAACCACAGTCCTGTAAACCTTTCCCCTTCACCTTAGCTGAGACTCTTCTATCAGAAATCACTCCTGACACTTTTCTCCAGCTGTTCCACCCTGCCTGCACCCTATTCTTCACTTCTCTTCCACAGTCTCCACTACTCTGCACTGTTGATCCTAAGTACTTAAACCCCTGCACCTTCACCACCTCTGCTCCCTGTAACCTCACTCTTCCACTGGTCTCCCTTTCATTTATGCACATATACTCTGTCTTGCTACGACTGACCTTCATTCCTCTTCTCTCTAGAGCAAACCTCCACCTTTCTAGGTTCTCTTCCAACTGCTGCCTACTCTCACTACATATCACAATGTCATCTGCAAACATCATAGTCCAGGGAGACTCCTGTCTGACCTCATCTGTCAACCTATCCATAACCAAAGCAAACAAGAAGGGGCTCAGGGCCGATCCTTGATGCAGTCCTACCTCTACCTTGAAGTCTTCTGTCCTTCCAACAGCACACCTCACCACTGTTCTACTACCTTCATACATACCAACATACTTCTCTGACACTCCTGACTTCCTCATACAAAACCACAATTCCTCTCTTGGCACCCTGTCATATGCCTTCTCTAAATCTACAAAAACATAATGCAGCTCCTTCCTACCTTCTCTGTACTTCTCCATCAGCATCCTCAGTGCAAATATTGCATCTGTGGTGCTCTTTCTAGGCATGGAACCATACTGCTGTTCACAAATCTCCACTTCCTGTCTCAACCTGGCTTCGACTACTCTTTCCCAAACCTTCATGGTATGGCTCATCAACTTTATCCCTCTGTATTTACTACAACTCTGTACATCACCCTTATAAATCGGTATCAGAACACTCTTCCTCCACTCATCAGGCATCTTGTTACTGTCTAATATTTTGTTAAACAACCTAGTCAGAAAATCTACCGACACTTCCCCTAAGCACTTCCATACCTCCACTGGTATGTCATCTGGACCCACTGCCTTGCCACTCTTCATCCTTTTTTAATGCTTCCCTGAGTTCATCCTTTCTAATCTGATCAACCTTCTTCCTAATCATTTCTGACATCTGTTACGTCAAAATTTGGTTTTGGAAGGGACTTTTGTCGATGGATAAAAAATTCTGTATTCCAAACCGAGAGCAGCTGCTTTTACAAATGGCATTCTATCAAACTTTTTTATTCTCTCACGAGGAAACTGCCAGGGATGCGTGCTTTCTCCATTACTCTTCACGATTTTCCTGGAACCACCACAAAGGGATCCGTGGAATATATGCAGGGGGAGGGAGCAAAAATTGTTTATGTACGTGGATGATATACTGGTGGTAGTGGCAGACCTCACACACTCACATAGACTATAATCACATTATAATCACTCACACAGAGCTAGATAGATAAGACATGACCACACTGTAGTTTGTTCCTTTGAATTTTCATGGAACAACTCAGAACAAGACAGACTCAGCAAATCAGTCATCGTACCTGGTCATCATCGGAAACACTTAAACAGCACGAGAGTGACTTTGGTCACCCCATCCTTAAGGAATAACTATTTTTCTCACCTGTTCCCCAAACCTACTCATGGGTTAGACTAATGTTTAGTCAGCAATTCTATAATAACCTGACGTCACAAAAATTCAAATACAACCTATCACCATTAGAGACCATGTACCAGTATCCCTCTCTTTACAGACTAAAAACTCCAGAAACTGGAGCCTGAATACATCATTGCTGAAGGACCTGGACTTCATTAAAGGGAATGGATAATACTTTTCTAAACCAATGATTTACCAGGAACCTCACTTGGTATTCTGTGGGTGACAGGGAAAAACTGTTATGATGAACAATTGAAGCTACCTATGTAGCCTCCCAAGAGCAAAATCAACTTAGTAATAAGTAGTGAGAAAACTAAACCTTGAATTAGGTATGTTAACGACAAAGAGATTCAATCCCAACTGGAGATAGATTGTGTTTAGAAGAATTTGAACATAGTAACAAATCCAAGCAAATTCCCATCTTATCAACTTAAAATGAACAGAAAAAAACAATCTCCTCACTGAAGGACGCTAGAGGGAATATTACACACATGCCTAGAAAGATGCCATTTTTAAAGAATTTTATAAAACTAATATGTCAAATATAGATTTTGTAGAAGCGAACATAGATGCTTTCCTTAGTTCCACTGATTTAACCAAGTTAACCAACAAACAGGTCATAGATACCCATCACACTGGAGGAACTTTACACAGCACTACAACAAATGGCTGAAAAAGTACTCAAGGTCGAAATAGTTTTCCAGCAGAGTTTTGTAAAGAACTCTGGTCAATTTTAGCACCTACATTTCTTTAGAAAGGTAAAAGACATTAAAGAAAATGGCAAATCCTTGACAAACATAAACATGGCTACCATTTGTCTCATAAATAAAGATCTTAAGATAATCAGCAAAACTCCAGCTCAGTGTTTTAGAGAAAAAAAAAAAGAAAAATCACTCCATGAATAATATACCATGACCAACCTGGATTTATTAAGGGCATACACTCAATCAATACACATAGGCTGGTAAACTTTATAGACTACTGTACTCTAGACCATCTAAGCTGAGACCAAGACACTACCAAGACCAGATAATACGATAATACAGAGACGGTGCATGTCTTGTGTGTGAACTCACTATACTGTAAATGTTTACATCGATTGGCTGAGATAAAATATGTGTGGCAATTGTATGGCCGCTATTGTCACATAGGCACAAGAACCGGAAGAACCCAGAAGCAGACAAAACTTTTTTTTGAAAAAAAGACAAGGTAAGATTCAAAAAGTGACTCTTCGGATTCAAAAACCAACAAAAGGCGACACTCTCGAGGAGATTATAAAAGACTCGAAAACGTAAACGTATATATATATATATATATATATATATATATATACATATACATGCCGTGATTCCACGTGCAACTACACCATGTTCACTGACAACAAATCAGGTGTGATGTGATCAGGTGTGTGTGTGTGTGTGTGTGTGTGTGTGTGTGTGTGTGTGTGTGTGTGTGTGTGTGTGTGTGTGTGTGTGTGTGTGTGTGTGTGTGTGTGTGTACGAGTTATTGAAATGAACAATGAAAAACATAAGACGACAATTTAGTGTGTGACATCATCAAACACACATTATATAATCAGCTCAACATCGCAATAAGACTTTACAATGCAACAACAAAAGCTGACATCACTGCACAAACACAGCAGGAAATGAAGCACACAAACACACACAGCAGGAAATGAAGCATGGTATCATGTAAGACCCTTTGAGACACGTTAAGAGACACACATGCACAAATAGAGAAAGGCTGCGGGGTAAAACGAATAGCAGAAAGAGAATAACGAGGAAAAAGATGGGGTTGTTGACAGCCTGTCTCATAGACTCTTCTAACACAGCCCAGAATAAAGTGCAGTTTAACCACACACACCCTCAGACACCCCAGCAGAATGGAGGAGCGAGAGCAACTCCATTTGGACAGAAATCCAACAGCAGGGGGACGAGCTGAGTCACTTGTTTTATACTTGAGAGGCTTGAAGGCTTATTCTGACTTTTATTGTGAATCTGCATCATTAGTGTGTCGTCACAGCAATGTTCTTTGTGAAAACATCACACACATACACATACACAATTTAACAGTGTGTGTGAGTGAACAACCGGTGGGAACTGGTTGTGAGCGAAGCACTGATTAACATTCTGTCATCTGATTCTAATGACACAGAAATTTCATCAATAGAACATTCCGTGAAAACACAAATGTTCACAATGATCTCAGACAATTTCCAACAGAAACCATAACAGCCTGTTCTTTTCTCAGCAGGGAGACAATCACGGCTCATGGATCAAAATGTCTTTCATACCAGCACCCAGGGATTCCAAGGTGACTACTTCACAGCGGTGAATCGATTGACTGAACTACAGGTGACTGTCACCAACCTCCAGTGCTGACAGGTTGCAGGATGCCAGCCACACATCTGCAGTGACCTTTTCTATGACACTGTCTTCTGTTACATGAGTGGAAGAAATGAAAAAATATTTCAAATAAAAATACAGAGACTATTAGTACGATCACCACATACAACTACTGCTGGAAAGACTCAACAAGCATCGGACATTCAAAAGAAAACCACAGGCAAATTCAAAACTCCAGATTCTTTCTTGTCATTCTTTTCTTGTCATTGTAAAAACTCAGTTGCACTGAAATTCAGTTGCACTCAAGAAGTGGACAATTGTTTCTGCAGGTTTGTCTGGACACAAACTGTTGGACCAGTAACAATGAATCTGAAAATCAGTTTGGACCAATCACTTGGGTGTATCTGATGTAGGCAGGCTCAGAGCTATGTACTGAGTCCATGGGTGGGGTTTAAGAAGATGTCGTCAGTGGATATGTACACAACAAAGATGACTGCTGCTGATGAAGCTGTTGTGGTTGGACAGCTCATTCAAAGACCAACAAAGGATCATTTCCATTCTATCGTCTCACCATCAAACACTTTCACTCTTCTCCAAAAAAACTCTGACACTGACTTGTTTCTCTGATTACGTCACCTAGTTTGTTGCTCTGATTGGTTGTAGTTCTGCCCATTGCCCATTAGCATTTAGTGGTATTTTGATCTGCACCTGTTGTGTCAAAGTACTGTCCCTCGTTGACAGATTATTTCTAATGTGGCTCTGGTTCTTCAGATTAGAACCAGATTCTACAACAAATAGATACGAAAGATAATGTGCTTCCTTCTTACAATATACAATGTACTTGGTTCGATTGTAGCTGAAAGGGATGAAAGTCCATTTGTCATAAATGATCACAAATAAATTGTGATTTTTTTTTTTATCTTATCCATACCTCTGCTGAAAATGTTGAGTTTTTAAGTTAGGAATTAAAAATAGCCTCAGTTAAAGAAGCAAAGTGTCAAGCGCTGACCTGTTCAACATCCTCCAGTAACTCGCGCTGATATCCTCCAGCCGCTGCCTCTACTTGAGCCTCTCACTGCTTTTACACTGTTAATGAGAAGAGGAGCAACCAGTAATTGGCCCACACACCATCGCTTATGCTCAGCGTATCACACTTTCACTCCTCACAGAGTGATGACCCCACCCGACAGGACTCCTGCTCATTTCGCTCGCACTGTCTGTGAGCAGATTAACCATGTGCTGGCGTATGCTGTTAATGACAAGATGTTGGCTAAAGGCTACACTTCAACTCAATGGATCGTTTTAATGAAGCAGTGCACCAACAAACATTTAAGAAAATCTCTAAACTAAGTAAAACAAGACACTGAAACACGAAAGTACTAAGTATTTTTGAAAAAATATAACAAAACATCTCATGGGAATGTGGTGAGGGCTCAGGCCTGTTGGTAACCAACCCTAAATTATGTTCCGACACAACTAAAACACATTCTAAATCCTGTTGCACTCATAATGTAATTGAGTAAGAATTATGTTGGTTGACAACCTTTTGAAAATGTTTTTTGTGATTTTTGTGTCATCTTGATGACAGGTTGGCACTGTTCTAAATAACAGATTCATTTATAAAAGAGAGAGGGGCGGCATATGTTAATAACGGTATCAAAATACATTTGACTGTATTTGACTGTAAATACATTTGACTGAACTATGGTCAGTATTAGCCCCTACATTTTCAGAATGGTAGAAGACATCAAAGTAAATGGAAAACTGCCGACATTTATGAACACAGCGACCATTTGTCTACCACTCAAGCCAGACAAAGATCTACACTCCCCTCCAGTTACCGACCAATTTCACTTATAAATGCCGATCTTAAAATAATCTGCAAAACTCTAGCTCAGCGTTTGGAAAAAAATCACCCCATGGATAATACACCCTGACCAGACTGGATTTATTAAGGGCAGACACTCGACAACCAATATGCGTAGACTGATAAACATAATAGATTACTGCACTTTTCCACAACAATACAGCCACCATAATGTCACTGGACGCAGAAAAAGCCTTTGATAGAGTAAATTGGAAATTTCTATTCACCACACTGAACAAATTTGGCTTCGGGAAAACCTTTATAGACTGGATCAAAAACACTATACTGCTCGCCAAGTGCCTCAGTTAGGAAAAATGCAGTGTTGCCAACTTAGCGATTTTGTCACTATTTTTAGCTACTTTCTGGACCCCCCTAGCGAGAAAATTAGACAAAAGCGACTAGCGGCAAATCTAGCAACTTTTTTTGGTGATCAGAGGCTCCAAGATCGCAGGAGGCACCAGGCAGGGCTGCCTCCTCTCTCCCTCCCTTTTTGCCATATTTATCGAACCACTTGCTGCAGCAATTCGGAAAAATACTAATATTTAAAGGGATTAAATTTTCAAACTTGCAGCACAAAATTAGCCTTTATGTGGATGATGTACTAATTTTCCTAGAAGACTCAAACTCTTCCATCCTGGAGACAATTTCACTTATCAAGAAGTTTTCTGGGATTTCAGAATACTCGGTCAACTGGTCCAAATCCACAGTGCTTCCGATTAATTCTGACTTCCAAACTACAGCACTTACTCCTCTTCAATCGGGGAACATCAGGTACTTGGGAATCAATATTTCCTCCTGGGCTGTCAGATTTAGCGCAACTCAATCTCATCCCATTGCTCAAAACAATAGAGGAAGACTTACAGAGGTGGAGGACCCTGCCAATATCACTTTTAGGTAGAGTCACTACAGTTAAAATAATGGTCCTCCCTAAAATCACTTACATATGCTCAATGATTGCTGAGATTTATCAGAATGGTAGATTCTGTACTTTCCAATCCCCAGTGCAACAATTTTGAATCAGCAGCAACTAAACCCAGCCACTAGGGAGCAGTTGCGGAAGCCATTGTTGACTGGTGCCGGTCCCAAGCCCAGATAAATGGGGGAGGGTTGCGTCAGGAATGGCATCCGGTGTAAAACTTATGCCAAATCAAATATGCGAGTAATCAAAATGATTTCCAAACCGGATCGGTCGAGGCCCGGGTCAACAACAAAACGCCAACAGTGCTGTTCACCTACAGGGTATTGTTGGAAATTGGACTACTGTTGGTCAAAGAAGAAGAGGACGAAGAAGAAGAAGAGGACGATTGGTGCAGGGAAAGAGGGAAAAGAGGAAGGTCAGAAGGATCAGTCTGAGGTTAGGAACTCTGAATGTAGGTTCAATGACAGGGAAAGGTAGAGAATTAGCTGACATGATGGAGGAGAAAAATAGATATTTTGTGTGTGCAGGAGACTAGGTGGGAAGGGCAGCAAGGCAAGAAACATTGGAGGAGGCTACAAGTTGTTCTATTATGGTCTAGATGGGAAGAGGAACGGAGTAGGGGTGATTATTAAGGAAGAGTATGCTAGGCATGTGGTGGAGGTGAAACGAGAGTCAGACAGGTTGATGTGTGTAAAGGTAGAGATAGAAGGAGTAATGGTGAATGTAGTTCGTGGTTATGCCCCACAGGTGGGCTGTGAGTTAAAAGAAAAGGAAAAGTTCTGGAATGAGCTAGATAGAGTGATAGAGAGCATTCCCAGAGCAGAGAGAGTAGTGATTGGAGCAGACTTTAATGGCCATGTAGGGGAAGGGAACAGAGGTGATGAGGAAGTGATGGGCAGGTTTGGCCTTAGGGATAGGAACTTGGAAGGACAGGCAGTGGTAGACTTTGCCAAGAGAATGGAAATGGCAGTGGTAAACACCTATTTCCAAAAGAGAGTAGAACACTTGATAACTTACAAGAGTGGAGGCAGGTCTACACAGATAGATTATATTCTATGTATAAGAGGTCTTCTGAGGGAGGTTAGCGACTGTAAGGTGGTGCCAGGAGAGAGTGTAGCCAAACAGCATAGGATGGTAGTGTGTAAGATGGTGATGGAGGTGAGGAAAAGGAAGAGGGTGAAGACAGAGAAGAAAATCAAATGGTGGAAATTGAAGAAAAGAGGAATGTTGTGAAGAATTCAAGAAGGTGGTAAGGACAGTGCTGGGCTGTGTTGAGGAATTCCCAGATGATTGGGAGGCTACGGTCACAGTGATTAGGGAGACAGGTAGGAAGGTGCTAGGTGTGGCCTCAGGACAGAGAAAGGAGGACAAGGAAACCTGGTGGTGGAATGTTGAGGTTCAGGAGAGTGTACAGAGAAAGAAGTTAGCGAAGAAGAGATGGGACAGTGAGAGAACAAAAGAGAACAGGCTAGAGTACAAAGAGAGGGCAAGGGAAGTGAAGAGGGAAGTGGCCAAGGCCAAACATAAGGCATATGAGGAGTTGTATGAGAGGTTAGATACAAAGGAAGGGGAAAAGGAGTTGTACAGGTTGGCGAGGCAGAGAAATCAGGCTGGGAAGGATGTACAGCAGGTTAGGTTGATTAAGGACAGAGAGGGAAGTGTCATCACCAGTGAGGAAAATGTGCTGAGGTATGGAAGTGCTTAGGGGAAGTGTCGGTAGATTTTCTGACTAGGTTGTTATATATAACAAATATAAGACAGTAACAAGATGCCTGATGAGTGGAGGAAGAGTGTTCTGGTACCAATTTATAAGAAGGGTGATGTACAGAGTTGTAGTAACTACAGAGGGATAAAGTTGATGAGCCATACCATGAAGGTTTGGGAAAGAGTAGTTGAAGCCAGGTTGAGACAGGAAGTGGAGATTTGTGAACAGCAGTATGGTTTCATGCCTAGAAAGAGCACCACAGATGCAATATTTGCACTGAGGATGCTGATGGAGAAGTACAGAGAAGGGAGGAAGGAGCTGCATTGTGTCTTTGTAGATTTAGAGAAGGCATATGACAGGGTGCCAAGAGAGGAATTGTGGTTTTGTATGAGGAAGTCAGGAGTGGCAGAGAAGTATGTTGGCTTGGTGCAGGACATGTATGAAGGTAGTAGAACAGTGGTGAGGTGTGCTGTTGGAAGGACAGAAGACTTCAAGGTAGAGGTAGGACTGCATCAAGGATCGGCCCTGAGCCCCTTCTTGTTTGCTTTGGTTATGGATAGGTTGACAGATGAGGTC
>NW_027615758.1:0-35795 GCF_965212315.1 Lampetra planeri
TGTCGGCCCGGGTTGTTGTCGGCCCGGGTTGTTGTCGGCCCGGGTTGTTGTCGGCCCGGGTTGTTGTCGGCCCGGGTTGTTGTCGGCCCGGGTTGTTGTCGGCCCGGGTTGTTGTCGGCCCGGGTTGTTGTCGGCCCGGGTTGTTGTCGGCCCGGGTTGTTGTCGGCCCGGGTTGTTGTCGGCCCGGGTTGTTGTCGGCCCGGGTTGTTGTCGGCCCGGGTTGTTGTCGGCCCGGGTTGTTGTCGGCCCGGGTTGTTGTCGGCCCGGGTTGTTGTCGGCCCGGGTTGTTGTCGGCCCGGGTTGTTGTCGGCCCGGGTTGTTGTCGGCCCGGGTTGTTGTCGGCCCGGGTTGTTGTCGGCCCGGGTTGTTGTCGGCCCGGGTTGTTGTCGGCCCGGGTTGTTGTCGGCCCGGGTTGTTGTCGGCCCGGGTTGTTGTCGGCCCGGGTTGTTGTCGGCCCGGGTTGTTGTCGGCCCGGGTTGTTGTCGGCCCGGGTTGTTGTCGGCCCGGGTTGTTGTCGGCCCGGGTTGTTGTCGGCCCGGGTTGTTGTCGGCCCGGGTTGTTGTCGGCCCGGGTTGTTGTCGGCCCGGGTTGTTGTCGGCCCGGGTTGTTGTCGGCCCGGGTTGTTGTCGGCCCGGGTTGTTGTCGGCCCGGGTTGTTGTCGGCCCGGGTTGTTGTCGGCCCGGGTTGTTGTCGGCCCGGGTTGTTGTCGGCCCGGGTTGTTGTCGGCCCGGGTTGTTGTCGGCCCGGGTTGTTGTCGGCCCGGGTTGTTGTCGGCCCGGGTTGTTGTCGGCCCGGGTTGTTGTCGGCCCGGGTTGTTGTCGGCCCGGGTTGTTGTCGGCCCGGGTTGTTGTCGGCCCGGGTTGTTGTCGGCCCGGGTTGTTGTCGGCCCGGGTTGTTGTCGGCCCGGGTTGTTGTCGGCCCGGGTTGTTGTCGGCCCGGGTTGTTGTCGGCCCGGGTTGTTGTCGGCCCGGGTTGTTGTCGGCCCGGGTTGTTGTCGGCCCGGGTTGTTGTCGGCCCGGGTTGTTGTCGGCCCGGGTTGTTGTCGGCCCGGGTTGTTGTCGGCCCGGGTTGTTGTCGGCCCGGGTTGTTGTCGGCCCGGGTTGTTGTCGGCCCGGGTTGTTGTCGGCCCGGGTTGTTGTCGGCCCGGGTTGTTGTCGGCCCGGGTTGTTGTCGGCCCGGGTTGTTGTCGGCCCGGGTTGTTGTCGGCCCGGGTTGTTGTCGGCCCGGGTTGTTGTCGGCCCGGGTTGTTGTCGGCCCGGGTTGTTGTCGGCCCGGGTTGTTGTCGGCCCGGGTTGTTGTCGGCCCGGGTTGTTGTCGGCCCGGGTTGTTGTCGGCCCGGGTTGTTGTCGGCCCGGGTTGTTGTCGGCCCGGGTTGTTGTCGGCCCGGGTTGTTGTCGGCCCGGGTTGTTGTCGGCCCGGGTTGTTGTCGGCCCGGGTTGTTGTCGGCCCGGGTTGTTGTCGGCCCGGGTTGTTGTCGGCCCGGGTTGTTGTCGGCCCGGGTTGTTGTCGGCCCGGGTTGTTGTCGGCCCGGGTTGTTGTCGGCCCGGGTTGTTGTCGGCCCGGGTTGTTGTCGGCCCGGGTTGTTGTCGGCCCGGGTTGTTGTCGGCCCGGGTTGTTGTCGGCCCGGGTTGTTGTCGGCCCGGGTTGTTGTCGGCCCGGGTTGTTGTCGGCCCGGGTTGTTGTCGGCCCGGGTTGTTGTCGGCCCGGGTTGTTGTCGGCCCGGGTTGTTGTCGGCCCGGGTTGTTGTCGGCCCGGGTTGTTGTCGGCCCGGGTTGTTGTCGGCCCGGGTTGTTGTCGGCCCGGGTTGTTGTCGGCCCGGGTTGTTGTCGGCCCGGGTTGTTGTCGGCCCGGGTTGTTGTCGGCCCGGGTTGTTGTCGGCCCGGGTTGTTGTCGGCCCGGGTTGTTGTCGGCCCGGGTTGTTGTCGGCCCGGGTTGTTGTCGGCCCGGGTTGTTGTCGGCCCGGGTTGTTGTCGGCCCGGGTTGTTGTCGGCCCGGGTTGTTGTCGGCCCGGGTTGTTGTCGGCCCGGGTTGTTGTCGGCCCGGGTTGTTGTCGGCCCGGGTTGTTGTCGGCCCGGGTTGTTGTCGGCCCGGGTTGTTGTCGGCCCGGGTTGTTGTCGGCCCGGGTTGTTGTCGGCCCGGGTTGTTGTCGGCCCGGGTTGTTGTCGGCCCGGGTTGTTGTCGGCCCGGGTTGTTGTCGGCCCGGGTTGTTGTCGGCCCGGGTTGTTGTCGGCCCGGGTTGTTGTCGGCCCGGGTTGTTGTCGGCCCGGGTTGTTGTCGGCCCGGGTTGTTGTCGGCCCGGGTTGTTGTCGGCCCGGGTTGTTGTCGGCCCGGGTTGTTGTCGGCCCGGGTTGTTGTCGGCCCGGGTTGTTGTCGGCCCGGGTTGTTGTCGGCCCGGGTTGTTGTCGGCCCGGGTTGTTGTCGGCCCGGGTTGTTGTCGGCCCGGGTTGTTGTCGGCCCGGGTTGTTGTCGGCCCGGGTTGTTGTCGGCCCGGGTTGTTGTCGGCCCGGGTTGTTGTCGGCCCGGGTTGTTGTCGGCCCGGGTTGTTGTCGGCCCGGGTTGTTGTCGGCCCGGGTTGTTGTCGGCCCGGGTTGTTGTCGGCCCGGGTTGTTGTCGGCCCGGGTTGTTGTCGGCCCGGGTTGTTGTCGGCCCGGGTTGTTGTCGGCCCGGGTTGTTGTCGGCCCGGGTTGTTGTCGGCCCGGGTTGTTGTCGGCCCGGGTTGTTGTCGGCCCGGGTTGTTGTCGGCCCGGGTTGTTGTCGGCCCGGGTTGTTGTCGGCCCGGGTTGTTGTCGGCCCGGGTTGTTGTCGGCCCGGGTTGTTGTCGGCCCGGGTTGTTGTCGGCCCGGGTTGTTGTCGGCCCGGGTTGTTGTCGGCCCGGGTTGTTGTCGGCCCGGGTTGTTGTCGGCCCGGGTTGTTGTCGGCCCGGGTTGTTGTCGGCCCGGGTTGTTGTCGGCCCGGGTTGTTGTCGGCCCGGGTTGTTGTCGGCCCGGGTTGTTGTCGGCCCGGGATGTTGTCGGCCCGGGTTGTTGTCGGCCCGGGTTGTTGTCGGCCCGGGTTGTTGTCGGCCCGGGTTGTTGTCGGCCCGGGTTGTTGTCGGCCCGGGTTGTTGTCGGCCCGGGTTGTTGTCGGCCCGGGTTGTTGTCGGCCCGGGTTGTTGTCGGCCCGGGTTGTTGTCGGCCCGGGTTGTTGTCGGCCCGGGTTGTTGTCGGCCCGGGTTGTTGTCGGCCCGGGTTGTTGTCGGCCCGGGTTGTTGTCGGCCCGGGTTGTTGTCGGCCCGGGTTGTTGTCGGCCCGGGTTGTTGTCGGCCCGGGTTGTTGTCGGCCCGGGTTGTTGTCGGCCCGGGTTGTTGTCGGCCCGGGTTGTTGTCGGCCCGGGTTGTTGTCGGCCCGGGTTGTTGTCGGCCCGGGTTGTTGTCGGCCCGGGTTGTTGTCGGCCCGGGTTGTTGTCGGCCCGGGTTGTTGTCGGCCCGGGTTGTTGTCGGCCCGGGTTGTTGTCGGCCCGGGTTGTTGTCGGCCCGGGTTGTTGTCGGCCCGGGTTGTTGTCGGCCCGGGTTGTTGTCGGCCCGGGTTGTTGTCGGCCCGGGTTGTTGTCGGCCCGGGTTGTTGTCGGCCCGGGTTGTTGTCGGCCCGGGTTGTTGTCGGCCCGGGTTGTTGTCGGCCCGGGTTGTTGTCGGCCCGGGTTGTTGTCGGCCCGGGTTGTTGTCGGCCCGGGTTGTTGTCGGCCCGGGTTGTTGTCGGCCCGGGTTGTTGTCGGCCCGGGTTGTTGTCGGCCCGGGTTGTTGTCGGCCCGGGTTGTTGTCGGCCCGGGTTGTTGTCGGCCCGGGTTGTTGTCGGCCCGGGTTGTTGTCGGCCCGGGTTGTTGTCGGCCCGGGTTGTTGTCGGCCCGGGTTGTTGTCGGCCCGGGTTGTTGTCGGCCCGGGTTGTTGTCGGCCCGGGTTGTTGTCGGCCCGGGTTGTTGTCGGCCCGGGTTGTTGTCGGCCCGGGTTGTTGTCGGCCCGGGTTGTTGTCGGCCCGGGTTGTTGTCGGCCCGGGTTGTTGTCGGCCCGGGTTGTTGTCGGCCCGGGTTGTTGTCGGCCCGGGTTGTTGTCGGCCCGGGTTGTTGTCGGCCCGGGTTGTTGTCGGCCCGGGTTGTTGTCGGCCCGGGTTGTTGTCGGCCCGGGTTGTTGTCGGCCCGGGTTGTTGTCGGCCCGGGTTGTTGTCGGCCCGGGTTGTTGTCGGCCCGGGTTGTTGTCGGCCCGGGTTGTTGTCGGCCCGGGTTGTTGTCGGCCCGGGTTGTTGTCGGCCCGGGTTGTTGTCGGCCCGGGTTGTTGTCGGCCCGGGTTGTTGTCGGCCCGGGTTGTTGTCGGCCCGGGTTGTTGTCGGCCCGGGTTGTTGTCGGCCCGGGTTGTTGTCGGCCCGGGTTGTTGTCGGCCCGGGTTGTTGTCGGCCCGGGTTGTTGTCGGCCCGGGTTGTTGTCGGCCCGGGTTGTTGTCGGCCCGGGTTGTTGTCGGCCCGGGTTGTTGTCGGCCCGGGTTGTTGTCGGCCCGGGTTGTTGTCGGCCCGGGTTGTTGTCGGCCCGGGTTGTTGTCGGCCCGGGTTGTTGTCGGCCCGGGTTGTTGTCGGCCCGGGTTGTTGTCGGCCCGGGTTGTTGTCGGCCCGGGTTGTTGTCGGCCCGGGTTGTTGTCGGCCCGGGTTGTTGTCGGCCCGGGTTGTTGTCGGCCCGGGTTGTTGTCGGCCCGGGTTGTTGTCGGCCCGGGTTGTTGTCGGCCCGGGTTGTTGTCGGCCCGGGTTGTTGTCGGCCCGGGTTGTTGTCGGCCCGGGTTGTTGTCGGCCCGGGTTGTTGTCGGCCCGGGTTGTTGTCGGCCCGGGTTGTTGTCGGCCCGGGTTGTTGTCGGCCCGGGTTGTTGTCGGCCCGGGTTGTTGTCGGCCCGGGTTGTTGTCGGCCCGGGTTGTTGTCGGCCCGGGTTGTTGTCGGCCCGGGTTGTTGTCGGCCCGGGTTGTTGTCGGCCCGGGTTGTTGTCGGCCCGGGTTGTTGTCGGCCCGGGTTGTTGTCGGCCCGGGTTGTTGTCGGCCCGGGTTGTTGTCGGCCCGGGTTGTTGTCGGCCCGGGTTGTTGTCGGCCCGGGTTGTTGTCGGCCCGGGTTGTTGTCGGCCCGGGTTGTTGTCGGCCCGGGTTGTTGTCGGCCCGGGTTGTTGTCGGCCCGGGTTGTTGTCGGCCCGGGTTGTTGTCGGCCCGGGTTGTTGTCGGCCCGGGTTGTTGTCGGCCCGGGTTGTTGTCGGCCCGGGTTGTTGTCGGCCCGGGTTGTTGTCGGCCCGGGTTGTTGTCGGCCCGGGTTGTTGTCGGCCCGGGTTGTTGTCGGCCCGGGTTGTTGTCGGCCCGGGTTGTTGTCGGCCCGGGTTGTTGTCGGCCCGGGTTGTTGTCGGCCCGGGTTGTTGTCGGCCCGGGTTGTTGTCGGCCCGGGTTGTTGTCGGCCCGGGTTGTTGTCGGCCCGGGTTGTTGTCGGCCCGGGTTGTTGTCGGCCCGGGTTGTTGTCGGCCCGGGTTGTTGTCGGCCCGGGTTGTTGTCGGCCCGGGTTGTTGTCGGCCCGGGTTGTTGTCGGCCCGGGTTGTTGTCGGCCCGGGTTGTTGTCGGCCCGGGTTGTTGTCGGCCCGGGTTGTTGTCGGCCCGGGTTGTTGTCGGCCCGGGTTGTTGTCGGCCCGGGTTGTTGTCGGCCCGGGTTGTTGTCGGCCCGGGTTGTTGTCGGCCCGGGTTGTTGTCGGCCCGGGTTGTTGTCGGCCCGGGTTGTTGTCGGCCCGGGTTGTTGTCGGCCCGGGTTGTTGTCGGCCCGGGTTGTTGTCGGCCCGGGTTGTTGTCGGCCCGGGTTGTTGTCGGCCCGGGTTGTTGTCGGCCCGGGTTGTTGTCGGCCCGGGTTGTTGTCGGCCCGGGTTGTTGTCGGCCCGGGTTGTTGTCGGCCCGGGTTGTTGTCGGCCCGGGTTGTTGTCGGCCCGGGTTGTTGTCGGCCCGGGTTGTTGTCGGCCCGGGTTGTTGTCGGCCCGGGTTGTTGTCGGCCCGGGTTGTTGTCGGCCCGGGTTGTTGTCGGCCCGGGTTGTTGTCGGCCCGGGTTGTTGTCGGCCCGGGTTGTTGTCGGCCCGGGTTGTTGTCGGCCCGGGTTGTTGTCGGCCCGGGTTGTTGTCGGCCCGGGTTGTTGTCGGCCCGGGTTGTTGTCGGCCCGGGTTGTTGTCGGCCCGGGTTGTTGTCGGCCCGGGTTGTTGTCGGCCCGGGTTGTTGTCGGCCCGGGTTGTTGTCGGCCCGGGTTGTTGTCGGCCCGGGTTGTTGTCGGCCCGGGTTGTTGTCGGCCCGGGTTGTTGTCGGCCCGGGTTGTTGTCGGCCCGGGTTGTTGTCGGCCCGGGTTGTTGTCGGCCCGGGTTGTTGTCGGCCCGGGTTGTTGTCGGCCCGGGTTGTTGTCGGCCCGGGTTGTTGTCGGCCCGGGTTGTTGTCGGCCCGGGTTGTTGTCGGCCCGGGTTGTTGTCGGCCCGGGTTGTTGTCGGCCCGGGTTGTTGTCGGCCCGGGTTGTTGTCGGCCCGGGTTGTTGTCGGCCCGGGTTGTTGTCGGCCCGGGTTGTTGTCGGCCCGGGTTGTTGTCGGCCCGGGTTGTTGTCGGCCCGGGTTGTTGTCGGCCCGGGTTGTTGTCGGCCCGGGTTGTTGTCGGCCCGGGTTGTTGTCGGCCCGGGTTGTTGTCGGCCCGGGTTGTTGTCGGCCCGGGTTGTTGTCGGCCCGGGTTGTTGTCGGCCCGGGTTGTTGTCGGCCCGGGTTGTTGTCGGCCCGGGTTGTTGTCGGCCCGGGTTGTTGTCGGCCCGGGTTGTTGTCGGCCCGGGTTGTTGTCGGCCCGGGTTGTTGTCGGCCCGGGTTGTTGTCGGCCCGGGTTGTTGTCGGCCCGGGTTGTTGTCGGCCCGGGTTGTTGTCGGCCCGGGTTGTTGTCGGCCCGGGTTGTTGTCGGCCCGGGTTGTTGTCGGCCCGGGTTGTTGTCGGCCCGGGTTGTTGTCGGCCCGGGTTGTTGTCGGCCCGGGTTGTTGTCGGCCCGGGTTGTTGTCGGCCCGGGTTGTTGTCGGCCCGGGTTGTTGTCGGCCCGGGTTGTTGTCGGCCCGGGTTGTTGTCGGCCCGGGTTGTTGTCGGCCCGGGTTGTTGTCGGCCCGGGTTGTTGTCGGCCCGGGTTGTTGTCGGCCCGGGTTGTTGTCGGCCCGGGTTGTTGTCGGCCCGGGTTGTTGTCGGCCCGGGTTGTTGTCGGCCCGGGTTGTTGTCGGCCCGGGTTGTTGTCGGCCCGGGTTGTTGTCGGCCCGGGTTGTTGTCGGCCCGGGTTGTTGTCGGCCCGGGTTGTTGTCGGCCCGGGTTGTTGTCGGCCCGGGTTGTTGTCGGCCCGGGTTGTTGTCGGCCCGGGTTGTTGTCGGCCCGGGTTGTTGTCGGCCCGGGTTGTTGTCGGCCCGGGTTGTTGTCGGCCCGGGTTGTTGTCGGCCCGGGTTGTTGTCGGCCCGGGTTGTTGTCGGCCCGGGTTGTTGTCGGCCCGGGTTGTTGTCGGCCCGGGTTGTTGTCGGCCCGGGTTGTTGTCGGCCCGGGTTGTTGTCGGCCCGGGTTGTTGTCGGCCCGGGTTGTTGTCGGCCCGGGTTGTTGTCGGCCCGGGTTGTTGTCGGCCCGGGTTGTTGTCGGCCCGGGTTGTTGTCGGCCCGGGTTGTTGTCGGCCCGGGTTGTTGTCGGCCCGGGTTGTTGTCGGCCCGGGTTGTTGTCGGCCCGGGTTGTTGTCGGCCCGGGTTGTTGTCGGCCCGGGTTGTTGTCGGCCCGGGTTGTTGTCGGCCCGGGTTGTTGTCGGCCCGGGTTGTTGTCGGCCCGGGTTGTTGTCGGCCCGGGTTGTTGTCGGCCCGGGTTGTTGTCGGCCCGGGTTGTTGTCGGCCCGGGTTGTTGTCGGCCCGGGTTGTTGTCGGCCCGGGTTGTTGTCGGCCCGGGTTGTTGTCGGCCCGGGTTGTTGTCGGCCCGGGTTGTTGTCGGCCCGGGTTGTTGTCGGCCCGGGTTGTTGTCGGCCCGGGTTGTTGTCGGCCCGGGTTGTTGTCGGCCCGGGTTGTTGTCGGCCCGGGTTGTTGTCGGCCCGGGTTGTTGTCGGCCCGGGTTGTTGTCGGCCCGGGTTGTTGTCGGCCCGGGTTGTTGTCGGCCCGGGTTGTTGTCGGCCCGGGTTGTTGTCGGCCCGGGTTGTTGTCGGCCCGGGTTGTTGTCGGCCCGGGTTGTTGTCGGCCCGGGTTGTTGTCGGCCCGGGTTGTTGTCGGCCCGGGTTGTTGTCGGCCCGGGTTGTTGTCGGCCCGGGTTGTTGTCGGCCCGGGTTGTTGTCGGCCCGGGTTGTTGTCGGCCCGGGTTGTTGTCGGCCCGGGTTGTTGTCGGCCCGGGTTGTTGTCGGCCCGGGTTGTTGTCGGCCCGGGTTGTTGTCGGCCCGGGTTGTTGTCGGCCCGGGTTGTTGTCGGCCCGGGTTGTTGTCGGCCCGGGTTGTTGTCGGCCCGGGTTGTTGTCGGCCCGGGTTGTTGTCGGCCCGGGTTGTTGTCGGCCCGGGTTGTTGTCGGCCCGGGTTGTTGTCGGCCCGGGTTGTTGTCGGCCCGGGTTGTTGTCGGCCCGGGTTGTTGTCGGCCCGGGTTGTTGTCGGCCCGGGTTGTTGTCGGCCCGGGTTGTTGTCGGCCCGGGTTGTTGTCGGCCCGGGTTGTTGTCGGCCCGGGTTGTTGTCGGCCCGGGTTGTTGTCGGCCCGGGTTGTTGTCGGCCCGGGTTGTTGTCGGCCCGGGTTGTTGTCGGCCCGGGTTGTTGTCGGCCCGGGTTGTTGTCGGCCCGGGTTGTTGTCGGCCCGGGTTGTTGTCGGCCCGGGTTGTTGTCGGCCCGGGTTGTTGTCGGCCCGGGTTGTTGTCGGCCCGGGTTGTTGTCGGCCCGGGTTGTTGTCGGCCCGGGTTGTTGTCGGCCCGGGTTGTTGTCGGCCCGGGTTGTTGTCGGCCCGGGTTGTTGTCGGCCCGGGTTGTTGTCGGCCCGGGTTGTTGTCGGCCCGGGTTGTTGTCGGCCCGGGTTGTTGTCGGCCCGGGTTGTTGTCGGCCCGGGTTGTTGTCGGCCCGGGTTGTTGTCGGCCCGGGTTGTTGTCGGCCCGGGTTGTTGTCGGCCCGGGTTGTTGTCGGCCCGGGTTGTTGTCGGCCCGGGTTGTTGTCGGCCCGGGTTGTTGTCGGCCCGGGTTGTTGTCGGCCCGGGTTGTTGTCGGCCCGGGTTGTTGTCGGCCCGGGTTGTTGTCGGCCCGGGTTGTTGTCGGCCCGGGTTGTTGTCGGCCCGGGTTGTTGTCGGCCCGGGTTGTTGTCGGCCCGGGTTGTTGTCGGCCCGGGTTGTTGTCGGCCCGGGTTGTTGTCGGCCCGGGTTGTTGTCGGCCCGGGTTGTTGTCGGCCCGGGTTGTTGTCGGCCCGGGTTGTTGTCGGCCCGGGTTGTTGTCGGCCCGGGTTGTTGTCGGCCCGGGTTGTTGTCGGCCCGGGTTGTTGTCGGCCCGGGTTGTTGTCGGCCCGGGTTGTTGTCGGCCCGGGTTGTTGTCGGCCCGGGTTGTTGTCGGCCCGGGTTGTTGTCGGCCCGGGTTGTTGTCGGCCCGGGTTGTTGTCGGCCCGGGTTGTTGTCGGCCCGGGTTGTTGTCGGCCCGGGTTGTTGTCGGCCCGGGTTGTTGTCGGCCCGGGTTGTTGTCGGCCCGGGTTGTTGTCGGCCCGGGTTGTTGTCGGCCCGGGTTGTTGTCGGCCCGGGTTGTTGTCGGCCCGGGTTGTTGTCGGCCCGGGTTGTTGTCGGCCCGGGTTGTTGTCGGCCCGGGTTGTTGTCGGCCCGGGTTGTTGTCGGCCCGGGTTGTTGTCGGCCCGGGTTGTTGTCGGCCCGGGTTGTTGTCGGCCCGGGTTGTTGTCGGCCCGGGTTGTTGTCGGCCCGGGTTGTTGTCGGCCCGGGTTGTTGTCGGCCCGGGTTGTTGTCGGCCCGGGTTGTTGTCGGCCCGGGTTGTTGTCGGCCCGGGTTGTTGTCGGCCCGGGTTGTTGTCGGCCCGGGTTGTTGTCGGCCCGGGTTGTTGTCGGCCCGGGTTGTTGTCGGCCCGGGTTGTTGTCGGCCCGGGTTGTTGTCGGCCCGGGTTGTTGTCGGCCCGGGTTGTTGTCGGCCCGGGTTGTTGTCGGCCCGGGTTGTTGTCGGCCCGGGTTGTTGTCGGCCCGGGTTGTTGTCGGCCCGGGTTGTTGTCGGCCCGGGTTGTTGTCGGCCCGGGTTGTTGTCGGCCCGGGTTGTTGTCGGCCCGGGTTGTTGTCGGCCCGGGTTGTTGTCGGCCCGGGTTGTTGTCGGCCCGGGTTGTTGTCGGCCCGGGTTGTTGTCGGCCCGGGTTGTTGTCGGCCCGGGTTGTTGTCGGCCCGGGTTGTTGTCGGCCCGGGTTGTTGTCGGCCCGGGTTGTTGTCGGCCCGGGTTGTTGTCGGCCCGGGTTGTTGTCGGCCCGGGTTGTTGTCGGCCCGGGTTGTTGTCGGCCCGGGTTGTTGTCGGCCCGGGTTGTTGTCGGCCCGGGTTGTTGTCGGCCCGGGTTGTTGTCGGCCCGGGTTGTTGTCGGCCCGGGTTGTTGTCGGCCCGGGTTGTTGTCGGCCCGGGTTGTTGTCGGCCCGGGTTGTTGTCGGCCCGGGTTGTTGTCGGCCCGGGTTGTTGTCGGCCCGGGTTGTTGTCGGCCCGGGTTGTTGTCGGCCCGGGTTGTTGTCGGCCCGGGTTGTTGTCGGCCCGGGTTGTTGTCGGCCCGGGTTGTTGTCGGCCCGGGTTGTTGTCGGCCCGGGTTGTTGTCGGCCCGGGTTGTTGTCGGCCCGGGTTGTTGTCGGCCCGGGTTGTTGTCGGCCCGGGTTGTTGTCGGCCCGGGTTGTTGTCGGCCCGGGTTGTTGTCGGCCCGGGTTGTTGTCGGCCCGGGTTGTTGTCGGCCCGGGTTGTTGTCGGCCCGGGTTGTTGTCGGCCCGGGTTGTTGTCGGCCCGGGTTGTTGTCGGCCCGGGTTGTTGTCGGCCCGGGTTGTTGTCGGCCCGGGTTGTTGTCGGCCCGGGTTGTTGTCGGCCCGGGTTGTTGTCGGCCCGGGTTGTTGTCGGCCCGGGTTGTTGTCGGCCCGGGTTGTTGTCGGCCCGGGTTGTTGTCGGCCCGGGTTGTTGTCGGCCCGGGTTGTTGTCGGCCCGGGTTGTTGTCGGCCCGGGTTGTTGTCGGCCCGGGTTGTTGTCGGCCCGGGTTGTTGTCGGCCCGGGTTGTTGTCGGCCCGGGTTGTTGTCGGCCCGGGTTGTTGTCGGCCCGGGTTGTTGTCGGCCCGGGTTGTTGTCGGCCCGGGTTGTTGTCGGCCCGGGTTGTTGTCGGCCCGGGTTGTTGTCGGCCCGGGTTGTTGTCGGCCCGGGTTGTTGTCGGCCCGGGTTGTTGTCGGCCCGGGTTGTTGTCGGCCCGGGTTGTTGTCGGCCCGGGTTGTTGTCGGCCCGGGTTGTTGTCGGCCCGGGTTGTTGTCGGCCCGGGTTGTTGTCGGCCCGGGTTGTTGTCGGCCCGGGTTGTTGTCGGCCCGGGTTGTTGTCGGCCCGGGTTGTTGTCGGCCCGGGTTGTTGTCGGCCCGGGTTGTTGTCGGCCCGGGTTGTTGTCGGCCCGGGTTGTTGTCGGCCCGGGTTGTTGTCGGCCCGGGTTGTTGTCGGCCCGGGTTGTTGTCGGCCCGGGTTGTTGTCGGCCCGGGTTGTTGTCGGCCCGGGTTGTTGTCGGCCCGGGTTGTTGTCGGCCCGGGTTGTTGTCGGCCCGGGTTGTTGTCGGCCCGGGTTGTTGTCGGCCCGGGTTGTTGTCGGCCCGGGTTGTTGTCGGCCCGGGTTGTTGTCGGCCCGGGTTGTTGTCGGCCCGGGTTGTTGTCGGCCCGGGTTGTTGTCGGCCCGGGTTGTTGTCGGCCCGGGTTGTTGTCGGCCCGGGTTGTTGTCGGCCCGGGTTGTTGTCGGCCCGGGTTGTTGTCGGCCCGGGTTGTTGTCGGCCCGGGTTGTTGTCGGCCCGGGTTGTTGTCGGCCCGGGTTGTTGTCGGCCCGGGTTGTTGTCGGCCCGGGTTGTTGTCGGCCCGGGTTGTTGTCGGCCCGGGTTGTTGTCGGCCCGGGTTGTTGTCGGCCCGGGTTGTTGTCGGCCCGGGTTGTTGTCGGCCCGGGTTGTTGTCGGCCCGGGTTGTTGTCGGCCCGGGTTGTTGTCGGCCCGGGTTGTTGTCGGCCCGGGTTGTTGTCGGCCCGGGTTGTTGTCGGCCCGGGTTGTTGTCGGCCCGGGTTGTTGTCGGCCCGGGTTGTTGTCGGCCCGGGTTGTTGTCGGCCCGGGTTGTTGTCGGCCCGGGTTGTTGTCGGCCCGGGTTGTTGTCGGCCCGGGTTGTTGTCGGCCCGGGTTGTTGTCGGCCCGGGTTGTTGTCGGCCCGGGTTGTTGTCGGCCCGGGTTGTTGTCGGCCCGGGTTGTTGTCGGCCCGGGTTGTTGTCGGCCCGGGTTGTTGTCGGCCCGGGTTGTTGTCGGCCCGGGTTGTTGTCGGCCCGGGTTGTTGTCGGCCCGGGTTGTTGTCGGCCCGGGTTGTTGTCGGCCCGGGTTGTTGTCGGCCCGGGTTGTTGTCGGCCCGGGTTGTTGTCGGCCCGGGTTGTTGTCGGCCCGGGTTGTTGTCGGCCCGGGTTGTTGTCGGCCCGGGTTGTTGTCGGCCCGGGTTGTTGTCGGCCCGGGTTGTTGTCGGCCCGGGTTGTTGTCGGCCCGGGTTGTTGTCGGCCCGGGTTGTTGTCGGCCCGGGTTGTTGTCGGCCCGGGTTGTTGTCGGCCCGGGTTGTTGTCGGCCCGGGTTGTTGTCGGCCCGGGTTGTTGTCGGCCCGGGTTGTTGTCGGCCCGGGTTGTTGTCGGCCCGGGTTGTTGTCGGCCCGGGTTGTTGTCGGCCCGGGTTGTTGTCGGCCCGGGTTGTTGTCGGCCCGGGTTGTTGTCGGCCCGGGTTGTTGTCGGCCCGGGTTGTTGTCGGCCCGGGTTGTTGTCGGCCCGGGTTGTTGTCGGCCCGGGTTGTTGTCGGCCCGGGTTGTTGTCGGCCCGGGTTGTTGTCGGCCCGGGTTGTTGTCGGCCCGGGTTGTTGTCGGCCCGGGTTGTTGTCGGCCCGGGTTGTTGTCGGCCCGGGTTGTTGTCGGCCCGGGTTGTTGTCGGCCCGGGTTGTTGTCGGCCCGGGTTGTTGTCGGCCCGGGTTGTTGTCGGCCCGGGTTGTTGTCGGCCCGGGTTGTTGTCGGCCCGGGTTGTTGTCGGCCCGGGTTGTTGTCGGCCCGGGTTGTTGTCGGCCCGGGTTGTTGTCGGCCCGGGTTGTTGTCGGCCCGGGTTGTTGTCGGCCCGGGTTGTTGTCGGCCCGGGTTGTTGTCGGCCCGGGTTGTTGTCGGCCCGGGTTGTTGTCGGCCCGGGTTGTTGTCGGCCCGGGTTGTTGTCGGCCCGGGTTGTTGTCGGCCCGGGTTGTTGTCGGCCCGGGTTGTTGTCGGCCCGGGTTGTTGTCGGCCCGGGTTGTTGTCGGCCCGGGTTGTTGTCGGCCCGGGTTGTTGTCGGCCCGGGTTGTTGTCGGCCCGGGTTGTTGTCGGCCCGGGTTGTTGTCGGCCCGGGTTGTTGTCGGCCCGGGTTGTTGTCGGCCCGGGTTGTTGTCGGCCCGGGTTGTTGTCGGCCCGGGTTGTTGTCGGCCCGGGTTGTTGTCGGCCCGGGTTGTTGTCGGCCCGGGTTGTTGTCGGCCCGGGTTGTTGTCGGCCCGGGTTGTTGTCGGCCCGGGTTGTTGTCGGCCCGGGTTGTTGTCGGCCCGGGTTGTTGTCGGCCCGGGTTGTTGTCGGCCCGGGTTGTTGTCGGCCCGGGTTGTTGTCGGCCCGGGTTGTTGTCGGCCCGGGTTGTTGTCGGCCCGGGTTGTTGTCGGCCCGGGTTGTTGTCGGCCCGGGTTGTTGTCGGCCCGGGTTGTTGTCGGCCCGGGTTGTTGTCGGCCCGGGTTGTTGTCGGCCCGGGTTGTTGTCGGCCCGGGTTGTTGTCGGCCCGGGTTGTTGTCGGCCCGGGTTGTTGTCGGCCCGGGTTGTTGTCGGCCCGGGTTGTTGTCGGCCCGGGTTGTTGTCGGCCCGGGTTGTTGTCGGCCCGGGTTGTTGTCGGCCCGGGTTGTTGTCGGCCCGGGTTGTTGTCGGCCCGGGTTGTTGTCGGCCCGGGTTGTTGTCGGCCCGGGTTGTTGTCGGCCCGGGTTGTTGTCGGCCCGGGTTGTTGTCGGCCCGGGTTGTTGTCGGCCCGGGTTGTTGTCGGCCCGGGTTGTTGTCGGCCCGGGTTGTTGTCGGCCCGGGTTGTTGTCGGCCCGGGTTGTTGTCGGCCCGGGTTGTTGTCGGCCCGGGTTGTTGTCGGCCCGGGTTGTTGTCGGCCCGGGTTGTTGTCGGCCCGGGTTGTTGTCGGCCCGGGTTGTTGTCGGCCCGGGTTGTTGTCGGCCCGGGTTGTTGTCGGCCCGGGTTGTTGTCGGCCCGGGTTGTTGTCGGCCCGGGTTGTTGTCGGCCCGGGTTGTTGTCGGCCCGGGTTGTTGTCGGCCCGGGTTGTTGTCGGCCCGGGTTGTTGTCGGCCCGGGTTGTTGTCGGCCCGGGTTGTTGTCGGCCCGGGTTGTTGTCGGCCCGGGTTGTTGTCGGCCCGGGTTGTTGTCGGCCCGGGTTGTTGTCGGCCCGGGTTGTTGTCGGCCCGGGTTGTTGTCGGCCCGGGTTGTTGTCGGCCCGGGTTGTTGTCGGCCCGGGTTGTTGTCGGCCCGGGTTGTTGTCGGCCCGGGTTGTTGTCGGCCCGGGTTGTTGTCGGCCCGGGTTGTTGTCGGCCCGGGTTGTTGTCGGCCCGGGTTGTTGTCGGCCCGGGTTGTTGTCGGCCCGGGTTGTTGTCGGCCCGGGTTGTTGTCGGCCCGGGTTGTTGTCGGCCCGGGTTGTTGTCGGCCCGGGTTGTTGTCGGCCCGGGTTGTTGTCGGCCCGGGTTGTTGTCGGCCCGGGTTGTTGTCGGCCCGGGTTGTTGTCGGCCCGGGTTGTTGTCGGCCCGGGTTGTTGTCGGCCCGGGTTGTTGTCGGCCCGGGTTGTTGTCGGCCCGGGTTGTTGTCGGCCCGGGTTGTTGTCGGCCCGGGTTGTTGTCGGCCCGGGTTGTTGTCGGCCCGGGTTGTTGTCGGCCCGGGTTGTTGTCGGCCCGGGTTGTTGTCGGCCCGGGTTGTTGTCGGCCCGGGTTGTTGTCGGCCCGGGTTGTTGTCGGCCCGGGTTGTTGTCGGCCCGGGTTGTTGTCGGCCCGGGTTGTTGTCGGCCCGGGTTGTTGTCGGCCCGGGTTGTTGTCGGCCCGGGTTGTTGTCGGCCCGGGTTGTTGTCGGCCCGGGTTGTTGTCGGCCCGGGTTGTTGTCGGCCCGGGTTGTTGTCGGCCCGGGTTGTTGTCGGCCCGGGTTGTTGTCGGCCCGGGTTGTTGTCGGCCCGGGTTGTTGTCGGCCCGGGTTGTTGTCGGCCCGGGTTGTTGTCGGCCCGGGTTGTTGTCGGCCCGGGTTGTTGTCGGCCCGGGTTGTTGTCGGCCCGGGTTGTTGTCGGCCCGGGTTGTTGTCGGCCCGGGTTGTTGTCGGCCCGGGTTGTTGTCGGCCCGGGTTGTTGTCGGCCCGGGTTGTTGTCGGCCCGGGTTGTTGTCGGCCCGGGTTGTTGTCGGCCCGGGTTGTTGTCGGCCCGGGTTGTTGTCGGCCCGGGTTGTTGTCGGCCCGGGTTGTTGTCGGCCCGGGTTGTTGTCGGCCCGGGTTGTTGTCGGCCCGGGTTGTTGTCGGCCCGGGTTGTTGTCGGCCCGGGTTGTTGTCGGCCCGGGTTGTTGTCGGCCCGGGTTGTTGTCGGCCCGGGTTGTTGTCGGCCCGGGTTGTTGTCGGCCCGGGTTGTTGTCGGCCCGGGTTGTTGTCGGCCCGGGTTGTTGTCGGCCCGGGTTGTTGTCGGCCCGGGTTGTTGTCGGCCCGGGTTGTTGTCGGCCCGGGTTGTTGTCGGCCCGGGTTGTTGTCGGCCCGGGTTGTTGTCGGCCCGGGTTGTTGTCGGCCCGGGTTGTTGTCGGCCCGGGTTGTTGTCGGCCCGGGTTGTTGTCGGCCCGGGTTGTTGTCGGCCCGGGTTGTTGTCGGCCCGGGTTGTTGTCGGCCCGGGTTGTTGTCGGCCCGGGTTGTTGTCGGCCCGGGTTGTTGTCGGCCCGGGTTGTTGTCGGCCCGGGTTGTTGTCGGCCCGGGTTGTTGTCGGCCCGGGTTGTTGTCGGCCCGGGTTGTTGTCGGCCCGGGTTGTTGTCGGCCCGGGTTGTTGTCGGCCCGGGTTGTTGTCGGCCCGGGTTGTTGTCGGCCCGGGTTGTTGTCGGCCCGGGTTGTTGTCGGCCCGGGTTGTTGTCGGCCCGGGTTGTTGTCGGCCCGGGTTGTTGTCGGCCCGGGTTGTTGTCGGCCCGGGTTGTTGTCGGCCCGGGTTGTTGTCGGCCCGGGTTGTTGTCGGCCCGGGTTGTTGTCGGCCCGGGTTGTTGTCGGCCCGGGTTGTTGTCGGCCCGGGTTGTTGTCGGCCCGGGTTGTTGTCGGCCCGGGTTGTTGTCGGCCCGGGTTGTTGTCGGCCCGGGTTGTTGTCGGCCCGGGTTGTTGTCGGCCCGGGTTGTTGTCGGCCCGGGTTGTTGTCGGCCCGGGTTGTTGTCGGCCCGGGTTGTTGTCGGCCCGGGTTGTTGTCGGCCCGGGTTGTTGTCGGCCCGGGTTGTTGTCGGCCCGGGTTGTTGTCGGCCCGGGTTGTTGTCGGCCCGGGTTGTTGTCGGCCCGGGTTGTTGTCGGCCCGGGTTGTTGTCGGCCCGGGTTGTTGTCGGCCCGGGTTGTTGTCGGCCCGGGTTGTTGTCGGCCCGGGTTGTTGTCGGCCCGGGTTGTTGTCGGCCCGGGTTGTTGTCGGCCCGGGTTGTTGTCGGCCCGGGTTGTTGTCGGCCCGGGTTGTTGTCGGCCCGGGTTGTTGTCGGCCCGGGTTGTTGTCGGCCCGGGTTGTTGTCGGCCCGGGTTGTTGTCGGCCCGGGTTGTTGTCGGCCCGGGTTGTTGTCGGCCCGGGTTGTTGTCGGCCCGGGTTGTTGTCGGCCCGGGTTGTTGTCGGCCCGGGTTGTTGTCGGCCCGGGTTGTTGTCGGCCCGGGTTGTTGTCGGCCCGGGTTGTTGTCGGCCCGGGTTGTTGTCGGCCCGGGTTGTTGTCGGCCCGGGTTGTTGTCGGCCCGGGTTGTCGGTTGTTGTCGGCCCGGGTTGTTGTCGGCCCGGGTTGTTGTCGGCCCGGGTTGTTGTCGGCCCGGGTTGTTGTCGGCCCGGGTTGTTGTCGGCCCGGGTTGTTGTCGGCCCGGGTTGTTGTCGGCCCGGGTTGTTGTCGGCCCGGGTTGTTGTCGGCCCGGGTTGTTGTCGGCCCGGGTTGTTGTCGGCCCGGGTTGTTGTCGGCCCGGGTTGTTGTCGGCCCGGGTTGTTGTCGGCCCGGGTTGTTGTCGGCCCGGGTTGTTGTCGGCCCGGGTTGTTGTCGGCCCGGGTTGTTGTCGGCCCGGGTTGTTGTCGGCCCGGGTTGTTGTCGGCCCGGGTTGTTGTCGGCCCGGGTTGTTGTCGGCCCGGGTTGTTGTCGGCCCGGGTTGTTGTCGGCCCGGGTTGTTGTCGGCCCGGGTTGTTGTCGGCCCGGGTTGTTGTCGGCCCGGGTTGTTGTCGGCCCGGGTTGTTGTCGGCCCGGGTTGTTGTCGGCCCGGGTTGTTGTCGGCCCGGGTTGTTGTCGGCCCGGGTTGTTGTCGGCCCGGGTTGTTGTCGGCCCGGGTTGTTGTCGGCCCGGGTTGTTGTCGGCCCGGGTTGTTGTCGGCCCGGGTTGTTGTCGGCCCGGGTTGTTGTCGGCCCGGGTTGTTGTCGGCCCGGGTTGTTGTCGGCCCGGGTTGTTGTCGGCCCGGGTTGTTGTCGGCCCGGGTTGTTGTCGGCCCGGGTTGTTGTCGGCCCGGGTTGTTGTCGGCCCGGGTTGTTGTCGGCCCGGGTTGTTGTCGGCCCGGGTTGTTGTCGGCCCGGGTTGTTGTCGGCCCGGGTTGTTGTCGGCCCGGGTTGTTGTCGGCCCGGGTTGTTGTCGGCCCGGGTTGTTGTCGGCCCGGGTTGTTGTCGGCCCGGGTTGTTGTCGGCCCGGGTTGTTGTCGGCCCGGGTTGTTGTCGGCCCGGGTTGTTGTCGGCCCGGGTTGTTGTCGGCCCGGGTTGTTGTCGGCCCGGGTTGTTGTCGGCCCGGGTTGTTGTCGGCCCGGGTTGTTGTCGGCCCGGGTTGTTGTCGGCCCGGGTTGTTGTCGGCCCGGGTTGTTGTCGGCCCGGGTTGTTGTCGGCCCGGGTTGTTGTCGGCCCGGGTTGTTGTCGGCCCGGGTTGTTGTCGGCCCGGGTTGTTGTCGGCCCGGGTTGTTGTCGGCCCGGGTTGTTGTCGGCCCGGGTTGTTGTCGGCCCGGGTTGTTGTCGGCCCGGGTTGTTGTCGGCCCGGGTTGTTGTCGGCCCGGGTTGTTGTCGGCCCGGGTTGTTGTCGGCCCGGGTTGTTGTCGGCCCGGGTTGTTGTCGGCCCGGGTTGTTGTCGGCCCGGGTTGTTGTCGGCCCGGGTTGTTGTCGGCCCGGGTTGTTGTCGGCCCGGGTTGTTGTCGGCCCGGGTTGTTGTCGGCCCGGGTTGTTGTCGGCCCGGGTTGTTGTCGGCCCGGGTTGTTGTCGGCCCGGGTTGTTGTCGGCCCGGGTTGTTGTCGGCCCGGGTTGTTGTCGGCCCGGGTTGTTGTCGGCCCGGGTTGTTGTCGGCCCGGGTTGTTGTCGGCCCGGGTTGTTGTCGGCCCGGGTTGTTGTCGGCCCGGGTTGTTGTCGGCCCGGGTTGTTGTCGGCCCGGGTTGTTGTCGGCCCGGGTTGTTGTCGGCCCGGGTTGTTGTCGGCCCGGGTTGTTGTCGGCCCGGGTTGTTGTCGGCCCGGGTTGTTGTCGGCCCGGGTTGTTGTCGGCCCGGGTTGTTGTCGGCCCGGGTTGTTGTCGGCCCGGGTTGTTGTCGGCCCGGGTTGTTGTCGGCCCGGGTTGTTGTCGGCCCGGGTTGTTGTCGGCCCGGGTTGTTGTCGGCCCGGGTTGTTGTCGGCCCGGGTTGTTGTCGGCCCGGGTTGTTGTCGGCCCGGGTTGTTGTCGGCCCGGGTTGTTGTCGGCCCGGGTTGTTGTCGGCCCGGGTTGTTGTCGGCCCGGGTTGTTGTCGGCCCGGGTTGTTGTCGGCCCGGGTTGTTGTCGGCCCGGGTTGTTGTCGGCCCGGGTTGTTGTCGGCCCGGGTTGTTGTCGGCCCGGGTTGTTGTCGGCCCGGGTTGTTGTCGGCCCGGGTTGTTGTCGGCCCGGGTTGTTGTCGGCCCGGGTTGTTGTCGGCCCGGGTTGTTGTCGGCCCGGGTTGTTGTCGGCCCGGGTTGTTGTCGGCCCGGGTTGTTGTCGGCCCGGGTTGTTGTCGGCCCGGGTTGTTGTCGGCCCGGGTTGTTGTCGGCCCGGGTTGTTGTCGGCCCGGGTTGTTGTCGGCCCGGGTTGTTGTCGGCCCGGGTTGTTGTCGGCCCGGGTTGTTGTCGGCCCGGGTTGTTGTCGGCCCGGGTTGTTGTCGGCCCGGGTTGTTGTCGGCCCGGGTTGTTGTCGGCCCGGGTTGTTGTCGGCCCGGGTTGTTGTCGGCCCGGGTTGTTGTCGGCCCGGGTTGTTGTCGGCCCGGGTTGTTGTCGGCCCGGGTTGTTGTCGGCCCGGGTTGTTGTCGGCCCGGGTTGTTGTCGGCCCGGGTTGTTGTCGGCCCGGGTTGTTGTCGGCCCGGGTTGTTGTCGGCCCGGGTTGTTGTCGGCCCGGGTTGTTGTCGGCCCGGGTTGTTGTCGGCCCGGGTTGTTGTCGGCCCGGGTTGTTGTCGGCCCGGGTTGTTGTCGGCCCGGGTTGTTGTCGGCCCGGGTTGTTGTCGGCCCGGGTTGTTGTCGGCCCGGGTTGTTGTCGGCCCGGGTTGTTGTCGGCCCGGGTTGTTGTCGGCCCGGGTTGTTGTCGGCCCGGGTTGTTGTCGGCCCGGGTTGTTGTCGGCCCGGGTTGTTGTCGGCCCGGGTTGTTGTCGGCCCGGGTTGTTGTCGGCCCGGGTTGTTGTCGGCCCGGGTTGTTGTCGGCCCGGGTTGTTGTCGGCCCGGGTTGTTGTCGGCCCGGGTTGTTGTCGGCCCGGGTTGTTGTCGGCCCGGGTTGTTGTCGGCCCGGGTTGTTGTCGGCCCGGGTTGTTGTCGGCCCGGGTTGTTGTCGGCCCGGGTTGTTGTCGGCCCGGGTTGTTGTCGGCCCGGGTTGTTGTCGGCCCGGGTTGTTGTCGGCCCGGGTTGTTGTCGGCCCGGGTTGTTGTCGGCCCGGGTTGTTGTCGGCCCGGGTTGTTGTCGGCCCGGGTTGTTGTCGGCCCGGGTTGTTGTCGGCCCGGGTTGTTGTCGGCCCGGGTTGTTGTCGGCCCGGGTTGTTGTCGGCCCGGGTTGTTGTCGGCCCGGGTTGTTGTCGGCCCGGGTTGTTGTCGGCCCGGGTTGTTGTCGGCCCGGGTTGTTGTCGGCCCGGGTTGTTGTCGGCCCGGGTTGTTGTCGGCCCGGGTTGTTGTCGGCCCGGGTTGTTGTCGGCCCGGGTTGTTGTCGGCCCGGGTTGTTGTCGGCCCGGGTTGTTGTCGGCCCGGGTTGTTGTCGGCCCGGGTTGTTGTCGGCCCGGGTTGTTGTCGGCCCGGGTTGTTGTCGGCCCGGGTTGTTGTCGGCCCGGGTTGTTGTCGGCCCGGGTTGTTGTCGGCCCGGGTTGTTGTCGGCCCGGGTTGTTGTCGGCCCGGGTTGTTGTCGGCCCGGGTTGTTGTCGGCCCGGGTTGTTGTCGGCCCGGGTTGTTGTCGGCCCGGGTTGTTGTCGGCCCGGGTTGTTGTCGGCCCGGGTTGTTGTCGGCCCGGGTTGTTGTCGGCCCGGGTTGTTGTCGGCCCGGGTTGTTGTCGGCCCGGGTTGTTGTCGGCCCGGGTTGTTGTCGGCCCGGGTTGTTGTCGGCCCGGGTTGTTGTCGGCCCGGGTTGTTGTCGGCCCGGGTTGTTGTCGGCCCGGGTTGTTGTCGGCCCGGGTTGTTGTCGGCCCGGGTTGTTGTCGGCCCGGGTTGTTGTCGGCCCGGGTTGTTGTCGGCCCGGGTTGTTGTCGGCCCGGGTTGTTGTCGGCCCGGGTTGTTGTCGGCCCGGGTTGTTGTCGGCCCGGGTTGTTGTCGGCCCGGGTTGTTGTCGGCCCGGGTTGTTGTCGGCCCGGGTTGTTGTCGGCCCGGGTTGTTGTCGGCCCGGGTTGTTGTCGGCCCGGGTTGTTGTCGGCCCGGGTTGTTGTCGGCCCGGGTTGTTGTCGGCCCGGGTTGTTGTCGGCCCGGGTTGTTGTCGGCCCGGGTTGTTGTCGGCCCGGGTTGTTGTCGGCCCGGGTTGTTGTCGGCCCGGGTTGTTGTCGGCCCGGGTTGTTGTCGGCCCGGGTTGTTGTCGGCCCGGGTTGTTGTCGGCCCGGGTTGTTGTCGGCCCGGGTTGTTGTCGGCCCGGGTTGTTGTCGGCCCGGGTTGTTGTCGGCCCGGGTTGTTGTCGGCCCGGGTTGTTGTCGGCCCGGGTTGTTGTCGGCCCGGGTTGTTGTCGGCCCGGGTTGTTGTCGGCCCGGGTTGTTGTCGGCCCGGGTTGTTGTCGGCCCGGGTTGTTGTCGGCCCGGGTTGTTGTCGGCCCGGGTTGTTGTCGGCCCGGGTTGTTGTCGGCCCGGGTTGTTGTCGGCCCGGGTTGTTGTCGGCCCGGGTTGTTGTCGGCCCGGGTTGTTGTCGGCCCGGGTTGTTGTCGGCCCGGGTTGTTGTCGGCCCGGGTTGTTGTCGGCCCGGGTTGTTGTCGGCCCGGGTTGTTGTCGGCCCGGGTTGTTGTCGGCCCGGGTTGTTGTCGGCCCGGGTTGTTGTCGGCCCGGGTTGTTGTCGGCCCGGGTTGTTGTCGGCCCGGGTTGTTGTCGGCCCGGGTTGTTGTCGGCCCGGGTTGTTGTCGGCCCGGGTTGTTGTCGGCCCGGGTTGTTGTCGGCCCGGGTTGTTGTCGGCCCGGGTTGTTGTCGGCCCGGGTTGTTGTCGGCCCGGGTTGTTGTCGGCCCGGGTTGTTGTCGGCCCGGGTTGTTGTCGGCCCGGGTTGTTGTCGGCCCGGGTTGTTGTCGGCCCGGGTTGTTGTCGGCCCGGGTTGTTGTCGGCCCGGGTTGTTGTCGGCCCGGGTTGTTGTCGGCCCGGGTTGTTGTCGGCCCGGGTTGTTGTCGGCCCGGGTTGTTGTCGGCCCGGGTTGTTGTCGGCCCGGGTTGTTGTCGGCCCGGGTTGTTGTCGGCCCGGGTTGTTGTCGGCCCGGGTTGTTGTCGGCCCGGGTTGTTGTCGGCCCGGGTTGTTGTCGGCCCGGGTTGTTGTCGGCCCGGGTTGTTGTCGGCCCGGGTTGTTGTCGGCCCGGGTTGTTGTCGGCCCGGGTTGTTGTCGGCCCGGGTTGTTGTCGGCCCGGGTTGTTGTCGGCCCGGGTTGTTGTCGGCCCGGGTTGTTGTCGGCCCGGGTTGTTGTCGGCCCGGGTTGTTGTCGGCCCGGGTTGTTGTCGGCCCGGGTTGTTGTCGGCCCGGGTTGTTGTCGGCCCGGGTTGTTGTCGGCCCGGGTTGTTGTCGGCCCGGGTTGTTGTCGGCCCGGGTTGTTGTCGGCCCGGGTTGTTGTCGGCCCGGGTTGTTGTCGGCCCGGGTTGTTGTCGGCCCGGGTTGTTGTCGGCCCGGGTTGTTGTCGGCCCGGGTTGTTGTCGGCCCGGGTTGTTGTCGGCCCGGGTTGTTGTCGGCCCGGGTTGTTGTCGGCCCGGGTTGTTGTCGGCCCGGGTTGTTGTCGGCCCGGGTTGTTGTCGGCCCGGGTTGTTGTCGGCCCGGGTTGTTGTCGGCCCGGGTTGTTGTCGGCCCGGGTTGTTGTCGGCCCGGGTTGTTGTCGGCCCGGGTTGTTGTCGGCCCGGGTTGTTGTCGGCCCGGGTTGTTGTCGGCCCGGGTTGTTGTCGGCCCGGGTTGTTGTCGGCCCGGGTTGTTGTCGGCCCGGGTTGTTGTCGGCCCGGGTTGTTGTCGGCCCGGGTTGTTGTCGGCCCGGGTTGTTGTCGGCCCGGGTTGTTGTCGGCCCGGGTTGTTGTCGGCCCGGGTTGTTGTCGGCCCGGGTTGTTGTCGGCCCGGGTTGTTGTCGGCCCGGGTTGTTGTCGGCCCGGGTTGTTGTCGGCCCGGGTTGTTGTCGGCCCGGGTTGTTGTCGGCCCGGGTTGTTGTCGGCCCGGGTTGTTGTCGGCCCGGGTTGTTGTCGGCCCGGGTTGTTGTCGGCCCGGGTTGTTGTCGGCCCGGGTTGTTGTCGGCCCGGGTTGTTGTCGGCCCGGGTTGTTGTCGGCCCGGGTTGTTGTCGGCCCGGGTTGTTGTCGGCCCGGGTTGTTGTCGGCCCGGGTTGTTGTCGGCCCGGGTTGTTGTCGGCCCGGGTTGTTGTCGGCCCGGGTTGTTGTCGGCCCGGGTTGTTGTCGGCCCGGGTTGTTGTCGGCCCGGGTTGTTGTCGGCCCGGGTTGTTGTCGGCCCGGGTTGTTGTCGGCCCGGGTTGTTGTCGGCCCGGGTTGTTGTCGGCCCGGGTTGTTGTCGGCCCGGGTTGTTGTCGGCCCGGGTTGTTGTCGGCCCGGGTTGTTGTCGGCCCGGGTTGTTGTCGGCCCGGGTTGTTGTCGGCCCGGGTTGTTGTCGGCCCGGGTTGTTGTCGGCCCGGGTTGTTGTCGGCCCGGGTTGTTGTCGGCCCGGGTTGTTGTCGGCCCGGGTTGTTGTCGGCCCGGGTTGTTGTCGGCCCGGGTTGTTGTCGGCCCGGGTTGTTGTCGGCCCGGGTTGTTGTCGGCCCGGGTTGTTGTCGGCCCGGGTTGTTGTCGGCCCGGGTTGTTGTCGGCCCGGGTTGTTGTCGGCCCGGGTTGTTGTCGGCCCGGGTTGTTGTCGGCCCGGGTTGTTGTCGGCCCGGGTTGTTGTCGGCCCGGGTTGTTGTCGGCCCGGGTTGTTGTCGGCCCGGGTTGTTGTCGGCCCGGGTTGTTGTCGGCCCGGGTTGTTGTCGGCCCGGGTTGTTGTCGGCCCGGGTTGTTGTCGGCCCGGGTTGTTGTCGGCCCGGGTTGTTGTCGGCCCGGGTTGTTGTCGGCCCGGGTTGTTGTCGGCCCGGGTTGTTGTCGGCCCGGGTTGTTGTCGGCCCGGGTTGTTGTCGGCCCGGGTTGTTGTCGGCCCGGGTTGTTGTCGGCCCGGGTTGTTGTCGGCCCGGGTTGTTGTCGGCCCGGGTTGTTGTCGGCCCGGGTTGTTGTCGGCCCGGGTTGTTGTCGGCCCGGGTTGTTGTCGGCCCGGGTTGTTGTCGGCCCGGGTTGTTGTCGGCCCGGGTTGTTGTCGGCCCGGGTTGTTGTCGGCCCGGGTTGTTGTCGGCCCGGGTTGTTGTCGGCCCGGGTTGTTGTCGGCCCGGGTTGTTGTCGGCCCGGGTTGTTGTCGGCCCGGGTTGTTGTCGGCCCGGGTTGTTGTCGGCCCGGGTTGTTGTCGGCCCGGGTTGTTGTCGGCCCGGGTTGTTGTCGGCCCGGGTTGTTGTCGGCCCGGGTTGTTGTCGGCCCGGGTTGTTGTCGGCCCGGGTTGTTGTCGGCCCGGGTTGTTGTCGGCCCGGGTTGTTGTCGGCCCGGGTTGTTGTCGGCCCGGGTTGTTGTCGGCCCGGGTTGTTGTCGGCCCGGGTTGTTGTCGGCCCGGGTTGTTGTCGGCCCGGGTTGTTGTCGGCCCGGGTTGTTGTCGGCCCGGGTTGTTGTCGGCCCGGGTTGTTGTCGGCCCGGGTTGTTGTCGGCCCGGGTTGTTGTCGGCCCGGGTTGTTGTCGGCCCGGGTTGTTGTCGGCCCGGGTTGTTGTCGGCCCGGGTTGTTGTCGGCCCGGGTTGTTGTCGGCCCGGGTTGTTGTCGGCCCGGGTTGTTGTCGGCCCGGGTTGTTGTCGGCCCGGGTTGTTGTCGGCCCGGGTTGTTGTCGGCCCGGGTTGTTGTCGGCCCGGGTTGTTGTCGGCCCGGGTTGTTGTCGGCCCGGGTTGTTGTCGGCCCGGGTTGTTGTCGGCCCGGGTTGTTGTCGGCCCGGGTTGTTGTCGGCCCGGGTTGTTGTCGGCCCGGGTTGTTGTCGGCCCGGGTTGTTGTCGGCCCGGGTTGTTGTCGGCCCGGGTTGTTGTCGGCCCGGGTTGTTGTCGGCCCGGGTTGTTGTCGGCCCGGGTTGTTGTCGGCCCGGGTTGTTGTCGGCCCGGGTTGTTGTCGGCCCGGGTTGTTGTCGGCCCGGGTTGTTGTCGGCCCGGGTTGTTGTCGGCCCGGGTTGTTGTCGGCCCGGGTTGTTGTCGGCCCGGGTTGTTGTCGGCCCGGGTTGTTGTCGGCCCGGGTTGTTGTCGGCCCGGGTTGTTGTCGGCCCGGGTTGTTGTCGGCCCGGGTTGTTGTCGGCCCGGGTTGTTGTCGGCCCGGGTTGTTGTCGGCCCGGGTTGTTGTCGGCCCGGGTTGTTGTCGGCCCGGGTTGTTGTCGGCCCGGGTTGTTGTCGGCCCGGGTTGTTGTCGGCCCGGGTTGTTGTCGGCCCGGGTTGTTGTCGGCCCGGGTTGTTGTCGGCCCGGGTTGTTGTCGGCCCGGGTTGTTGTCGGCCCGGGTTGTTGTCGGCCCGGGTTGTTGTCGGCCCGGGTTGTTGTCGGCCCGGGTTGTTGTCGGCCCGGGTTGTTGTCGGCCCGGGTTGTTGTCGGCCCGGGTTGTTGTCGGCCCGGGTTGTTGTCGGCCCGGGTTGTTGTCGGCCCGGGTTGTTGTCGGCCCGGGTTGTTGTCGGCCCGGGTTGTTGTCGGCCCGGGTTGTTGTCGGCCCGGGTTGTTGTCGGCCCGGGTTGTTGTCGGCCCGGGTTGTTGTCGGCCCGGGTTGTTGTCGGCCCGGGTTGTTGTCGGCCCGGGTTGTTGTCGGCCCGGGTTGTTGTCGGCCCGGGTTGTTGTCGGCCCGGGTTGTTGTCGGCCCGGGTTGTTGTCGGCCCGGGTTGTTGTCGGCCCGGGTTGTTGTCGGCCCGGGTTGTTGTCGGCCCGGGTTGTTGTCGGCCCGGGTTGTTGTCGGCCCGGGTTGTTGTCGGCCCGGGTTGTTGTCGGCCCGGGTTGTTGTCGGCCCGGGTTGTTGTCGGCCCGGGTTGTTGTCGGCCCGGGTTGTTGTCGGCCCGGGTTGTTGTCGGCCCGGGTTGTTGTCGGCCCGGGTTGTTGTCGGCCCGGGTTGTTGTCGGCCCGGGTTGTTGTCGGCCCGGGTTGTTGTCGGCCCGGGTTGTTGTCGGCCCGGGTTGTTGTCGGCCCGGGTTGTTGTCGGCCCGGGTTGTTGTCGGCCCGGGTTGTTGTCGGCCCGGGTTGTTGTCGGCCCGGGTTGTTGTCGGCCCGGGTTGTTGTCGGCCCGGGTTGTTGTCGGCCCGGGTTGTTGTCGGCCCGGGTTGTTGTCGGCCCGGGTTGTTGTCGGCCCGGGTTGTTGTCGGCCCGGGTTGTTGTCGGCCCGGGTTGTTGTCGGCCCGGGTTGTTGTCGGCCCGGGTTGTTGTCGGCCCGGGTTGTTGTCGGCCCGGGTTGTTGTCGGCCCGGGTTGTTGTCGGCCCGGGTTGTTGTCGGCCCGGGTTGTTGTCGGCCCGGGTTGTTGTCGGCCCGGGTTGTTGTCGGCCCGGGTTGTTGTCGGCCCGGGTTGTTGTCGGCCCGGGTTGTTGTCGGCCCGGGTTGTTGTCGGCCCGGGTTGTTGTCGGCCCGGGTTGTTGTCGGCCCGGGTTGTTGTCGGCCCGGGTTGTTGTCGGCCCGGGTTGTTGTCGGCCCGGGTTGTTGTCGGCCCGGGTTGTTGTCGGCCCGGGTTGTTGTCGGCCCGGGTTGTTGTCGGCCCGGGTTGTTGTCGGCCCGGGTTGTTGTCGGCCCGGGTTGTTGTCGGCCCGGGTTGTTGTCGGCCCGGGTTGTTGTCGGCCCGGGTTGTTGTCGGCCCGGGTTGTTGTCGGCCCGGGTTGTTGTCGGCCCGGGTTGTTGTCGGCCCGGGTTGTTGTCGGCCCGGGTTGTTGTCGGCCCGGGTTGTTGTCGGCCCGGGTTGTTGTCGGCCCGGGTTGTTGTCGGCCCGGGTTGTTGTCGGCCCGGGTTGTTGTCGGCCCGGGTTGTTGTCGGCCCGGGTTGTTGTCGGCCCGGGTTGTTGTCGGCCCGGGTTGTTGTCGGCCCGGGTTGTTGTCGGCCCGGGTTGTTGTCGGCCCGGGTTGTTGTCGGCCCGGGTTGTTGTCGGCCCGGGTTGTTGTCGGCCCGGGTTGTTGTCGGCCCGGGTTGTTGTCGGCCCGGGTTGTTGTCGGCCCGGGTTGTTGTCGGCCCGGGTTGTTGTCGGCCCGGGTTGTTGTCGGCCCGGGTTGTTGTCGGCCCGGGTTGTTGTCGGCCCGGGTTGTTGTCGGCCCGGGTTGTTGTCGGCCCGGGTTGTTGTCGGCCCGGGTTGTTGTCGGCCCGGGTTGTTGTCGGCCCGGGTTGTTGTCGGCCCGGGTTGTTGTCGGCCCGGGTTGTTGTCGGCCCGGGTTGTTGTCGGCCCGGGTTGTTGTCGGCCCGGGTTGTTGTCGGCCCGGGTTGTTGTCGGCCCGGGTTGTTGTCGGCCCGGGTTGTTGTCGGCCCGGGTTGTTGTCGGCCCGGGTTGTTGTCGGCCCGGGTTGTTGTCGGCCCGGGTTGTTGTCGGCCCGGGTTGTTGTCGGCCCGGGTTGTTGTCGGCCCGGGTTGTTGTCGGCCCGGGTTGTTGTCGGCCCGGGTTGTTGTCGGCCCGGGTTGTTGTCGGCCCGGGTTGTTGTCGGCCCGGGTTGTTGTCGGCCCGGGTTGTTGTCGGCCCGGGTTGTTGTCGGCCCGGGTTGTTGTCGGCCCGGGTTGTTGTCGGCCCGGGTTGTTGTCGGCCCGGGTTGTTGTCGGCCCGGGTTGTTGTCGGCCCGGGTTGTTGTCGGCCCGGGTTGTTGTCGGCCCGGGTTGTTGTCGGCCCGGGTTGTTGTCGGCCCGGGTTGTTGTCGGCCCGGGTTGTTGTCGGCCCGGGTTGTTGTCGGCCCGGGTTGTTGTCGGCCCGGGTTGTTGTCGGCCCGGGTTGTTGTCGGCCCGGGTTGTTGTCGGCCCGGGTTGTTGTCGGCCCGGGTTGTTGTCGGCCCGGGTTGTTGTCGGCCCGGGTTGTTGTCGGCCCGGGTTGTTGTCGGCCCGGGTTGTTGTCGGCCCGGGTTGTTGTCGGCCCGGGTTGTTGTCGGCCCGGGTTGTTGTCGGCCCGGGTTGTTGTCGGCCCGGGTTGTTGTCGGCCCGGGTTGTTGTCGGCCCGGGTTGTTGTCGGCCCGGGTTGTTGTCGGCCCGGGTTGTTGTCGGCCCGGGTTGTTGTCGGCCCGGGTTGTTGTCGGCCCGGGTTGTTGTCGGCCCGGGTTGTTGTCGGCCCGGGTTGTTGTCGGCCCGGGTTGTTGTCGGCCCGGGTTGTTGTCGGCCCGGGTTGTTGTCGGCCCGGGTTGTTGTCGGCCCGGGTTGTTGTCGGCCCGGGTTGTTGTCGGCCCGGGTTGTTGTCGGCCCGGGTTGTTGTCGGCCCGGGTTGTTGTCGGCCCGGGTTGTTGTCGGCCCGGGTTGTTGTCGGCCCGGGTTGTTGTCGGCCCGGGTTGTTGTCGGCCCGGGTTGTTGTCGGCCCGGGTTGTTGTCGGCCCGGGTTGTTGTCGGCCCGGGTTGTTGTCGGCCCGGGTTGTTGTCGGCCCGGGTTGTTGTCGGCCCGGGTTGTTGTCGGCCCGGGTTGTTGTCGGCCCGGGTTGTTGTCGGCCCGGGTTGTTGTCGGCCCGGGTTGTTGTCGGCCCGGGTTGTTGTCGGCCCGGGTTGTTGTCGGCCCGGGTTGTTGTCGGCCCGGGTTGTTGTCGGCCCGGGTTGTTGTCGGCCCGGGTTGTTGTCGGCCCGGGTTGTTGTCGGCCCGGGTTGTTGTCGGCCCGGGTTGTTGTCGGCCCGGGTTGTTGTCGGCCCGGGTTGTTGTCGGCCCGGGTTGTTGTCGGCCCGGGTTGTTGTCGGCCCGGGTTGTTGTCGGCCCGGGTTGTTGTCGGCCCGGGTTGTTGTCGGCCCGGGTTGTTGTCGGCCCGGGTTGTTGTCGGCCCGGGTTGTTGTCGGCCCGGGTTGTTGTCGGCCCGGGTTGTTGTCGGCCCGGGTTGTTGTCGGCCCGGGTTGTTGTCGGCCCGGGTTGTTGTCGGCCCGGGTTGTTGTCGGCCCGGGTTGTTGTCGGCCCGGGTTGTTGTCGGCCCGGGTTGTTGTCGGCCCGGGTTGTTGTCGGCCCGGGTTGTTGTCGGCCCGGGTTGTTGTCGGCCCGGGTTGTTGTCGGCCCGGGTTGTTGTCGGCCCGGGTTGTTGTCGGCCCGGGTTGTTGTCGGCCCGGGTTGTTGTCGGCCCGGGTTGTTGTCGGCCCGGGTTGTTGTCGGCCCGGGTTGTTGTCGGCCCGGGTTGTTGTCGGCCCGGGTTGTTGTCGGCCCGGGTTGTTGTCGGCCCGGGTTGTTGTCGGCCCGGGTTGTTGTCGGCCCGGGTTGTTGTCGGCCCGGGTTGTTGTCGGCCCGGGTTGTTGTCGGCCCGGGTTGTTGTCGGCCCGGGTTGTTGTCGGCCCGGGTTGTTGTCGGCCCGGGTTGTTGTCGGCCCGGGTTGTTGTCGGCCCGGGTTGTTGTCGGCCCGGGTTGTTGTCGGCCCGGGTTGTTGTCGGCCCGGGTTGTTGTCGGCCCGGGTTGTTGTCGGCCCGGGTTGTTGTCGGCCCGGGTTGTTGTCGGCCCGGGTTGTTGTCGGCCCGGGTTGTTGTCGGCCCGGGTTGTTGTCGGCCCGGGTTGTTGTCGGCCCGGGTTGTTGTCGGCCCGGGTTGTTGTCGGCCCGGGTTGTTGTCGGCCCGGGTTGTTGTCGGCCCGGGTTGTTGTCGGCCCGGGTTGTTGTCGGCCCGGGTTGTTGTCGGCCCGGGTTGTTGTCGGCCCGGGTTGTTGTCGGCCCGGGTTGTTGTCGGCCCGGGTTGTTGTCGGCCCGGGTTGTTGTCGGCCCGGGTTGTTGTCGGCCCGGGTTGTTGTCGGCCCGGGTTGTTGTCGGCCCGGGTTGTTGTCGGCCCGGGTTGTTGTCGGCCCGGGTTGTTGTCGGCCCGGGTTGTTGTCGGCCCGGGTTGTTGTCGGCCCGGGTTGTTGTCGGCCCGGGTTGTTGTCGGCCCGGGTTGTTGTCGGCCCGGGTTGTTGTCGGCCCGGGTTGTTGTCGGCCCGGGTTGTTGTCGGCCCGGGTTGTTGTCGGCCCGGGTTGTTGTCGGCCCGGGTTGTTGTCGGCCCGGGTTGTTGTCGGCCCGGGTTGTTGTCGGCCCGGGTTGTTGTCGGCCCGGGTTGTTGTCGGCCCGGGTTGTTGTCGGCCCGGGTTGTTGTCGGCCCGGGTTGTTGTCGGCCCGGGTTGTTGTCGGCCCGGGTTGTTGTCGGCCCGGGTTGTTGTCGGCCCGGGTTGTTGTCGGCCCGGGTTGTTGTCGGCCCGGGTTGTTGTCGGCCCGGGTTGTTGTCGGCCCGGGTTGTTGTCGGCCCGGGTTGTTGTCGGCCCGGGTTGTTGTCGGCCCGGGTTGTTGTCGGCCCGGGTTGTTGTCGGCCCGGGTTGTTGTCGGCCCGGGTTGTTGTCGGCCCGGGTTGTTGTCGGCCCGGGTTGTTGTCGGCCCGGGTTGTTGTCGGCCCGGGTTGTTGTCGGCCCGGGTTGTTGTCGGCCCGGGTTGTTGTCGGCCCGGGTTGTTGTCGGCCCGGGTTGTTGTCGGCCCGGGTTGTTGTCGGCCCGGGTTGTTGTCGGCCCGGGTTGTTGTCGGCCCGGGTTGTTGTCGGCCCGGGTTGTTGTCGGCCCGGGTTGTTGTCGGCCCGGGTTGTTGTCGGCCCGGGTTGTTGTCGGCCCGGGTTGTTGTCGGCCCGGGTTGTTGTCGGCCCGGGTTGTTGTCGGCCCGGGTTGTTGTCGGCCCGGGTTGTTGTCGGCCCGGGTTGTTGTCGGCCCGGGTTGTTGTCGGCCCGGGTTGTTGTCGGCCCGGGTTGTTGTCGGCCCGGGTTGTTGTCGGCCCGGGTTGTTGTCGGCCCGGGTTGTTGTCGGCCCGGGTTGTTGTCGGCCCGGGTTGTTGTCGGCCCGGGTTGTTGTCGGCCCGGGTTGTTGTCGGCCCGGGTTGTTGTCGGCCCGGGTTGTTGTCGGCCCGGGTTGTTGTCGGCCCGGGTTGTTGTCGGCCCGGGTTGTTGTCGGCCCGGGTTGTTGTCGGCCCGGGTTGTTGTCGGCCCGGGTTGTTGTCGGCCCGGGTTGTTGTCGGCCCGGGTTGTTGTCGGCCCGGGTTGTTGTCGGCCCGGGTTGTTGTCGGCCCGGGTTGTTGTCGGCCCGGGTTGTTGTCGGCCCGGGTTGTTGTCGGCCCGGGTTGTTGTCGGCCCGGGTTGTTGTCGGCCCGGGTTGTTGTCGGCCCGGGTTGTTGTCGGCCCGGGTTGTTGTCGGCCCGGGTTGTTGTCGGCCCGGGTTGTTGTCGGCCCGGGTTGTTGTCGGCCCGGGTTGTTGTCGGCCCGGGTTGTTGTCGGCCCGGGTTGTTGTCGGCCCGGGTTGTTGTCGGCCCGGGTTGTTGTCGGCCCGGGTTGTTGTCGGCCCGGGTTGTTGTCGGCCCGGGTTGTTGTCGGCCCGGGTTGTTGTCGGCCCGGGTTGTTGTCGGCCCGGGTTGTTGTCGGCCCGGGTTGTTGTCGGCCCGGGTTGTTGTCGGCCCGGGTTGTTGTCGGCCCGGGTTGTTGTCGGCCCGGGTTGTTGTCGGCCCGGGTTGTTGTCGGCCCGGGTTGTTGTCGGCCCGGGTTGTTGTCGGCCCGGGTTGTTGTCGGCCCGGGTTGTTGTCGGCCCGGGTTGTTGTCGGCCCGGGTTGTTGTCGGCCCGGGTTGTTGTCGGCCCGGGTTGTTGTCGGCCCGGGTTGTTGTCGGCCCGGGTTGTTGTCGGCCCGGGTTGTTGTCGGCCCGGGTTGTTGTCGGCCCGGGTTGTTGTCGGCCCGGGTTGTTGTCGGCCCGGGTTGTTGTCGGCCCGGGTTGTTGTCGGCCCGGGTTGTTGTCGGCCCGGGTTGTTGTCGGCCCGGGTTGTTGTCGGCCCGGGTTGTTGTCGGCCCGGGTTGTTGTCGGCCCGGGTTGTTGTCGGCCCGGGTTGTTGTCGGCCCGGGTTGTTGTCGGCCCGGGTTGTTGTCGGCCCGGGTTGTTGTCGGCCCGGGTTGTTGTCGGCCCGGGTTGTTGTCGGCCCGGGTTGTTGTCGGCCCGGGTTGTTGTCGGCCCGGGTTGTTGTCGGCCCGGGTTGTTGTCGGCCCGGGTTGTTGTCGGCCCGGGTTGTTGTCGGCCCGGGTTGTTGTCGGCCCGGGTTGTTGTCGGCCCGGGTTGTTGTCGGCCCGGGTTGTTGTCGGCCCGGGTTGTTGTCGGCCCGGGTTGTTGTCGGCCCGGGTTGTTGTCGGCCCGGGTTGTTGTCGGCCCGGGTTGTTGTCGGCCCGGGTTGTTGTCGGCCCGGGTTGTTGTCGGCCCGGGTTGTTGTCGGCCCGGGTTGTTGTCGGCCCGGGTTGTTGTCGGCCCGGGTTGTTGTCGGCCCGGGTTGTTGTCGGCCCGGGTTGTTGTCGGCCCGGGTTGTTGTCGGCCCGGGTTGTTGTCGGCCCGGGTTGTTGTCGGCCCGGGTTGTTGTCGGCCCGGGTTGTTGTCGGCCCGGGTTGTTGTCGGCCCGGGTTGTTGTCGGCCCGGGTTGTTGTCGGCCCGGGTTGTTGTCGGCCCGGGTTGTTGTCGGCCCGGGTTGTTGTCGGCCCGGGTTGTTGTCGGCCCGGGTTGTTGTCGGCCCGGGTTGTTGTCGGCCCGGGTTGTTGTCGGCCCGGGTTGTTGTCGGCCCGGGTTGTTGTCGGCCCGGGTTGTTGTCGGCCCGGGTTGTTGTCGGCCCGGGTTGTTGTCGGCCCGGGTTGTTGTCGGCCCGGGTTGTTGTCGGCCCGGGTTGTTGTCGGCCCGGGTTGTTGTCGGCCCGGGTTGTTGTCGGCCCGGGTTGTTGTCGGCCCGGGTTGTTGTCGGCCCGGGTTGTTGTCGGCCCGGGTTGTTGTCGGCCCGGGTTGTTGTCGGCCCGGGTTGTTGTCGGCCCGGGTTGTTGTCGGCCCGGGTTGTTGTCGGCCCGGGTTGTTGTCGGCCCGGGTTGTTGTCGGCCCGGGTTGTTGTCGGCCCGGGTTGTTGTCGGCCCGGGTTGTTGTCGGCCCGGGTTGTTGTCGGCCCGGGTTGTTGTCGGCCCGGGTTGTTGTCGGCCCGGGTTGTTGTCGGCCCGGGTTGTTGTCGGCCCGGGTTGTTGTCGGCCCGGGTTGTTGTCGGCCCGGGTTGTTGTCGGCCCGGGTTGTTGTCGGCCCGGGTTGTTGTCGGCCCGGGTTGTTGTCGGCCCGGGTTGTTGTCGGCCCGGGTTGTTGTCGGCCCGGGTTGTTGTCGGCCCGGGTTGTTGTCGGCCCGGGTTGTTGTCGGCCCGGGTTGTTGTCGGCCCGGGTTGTTGTCGGCCCGGGTTGTTGTCGGCCCGGGTTGTTGTCGGCCCGGGTTGTTGTCGGCCCGGGTTGTTGTCGGCCCGGGTTGTTGTCGGCCCGGGTTGTTGTCGGCCCGGGTTGTTGTCGGCCCGGGTTGTTGTCGGCCCGGGTTGTTGTCGGCCCGGGTTGTTGTCGGCCCGGGTTGTTGTCGGCCCGGGTTGTTGTCGGCCCGGGTTGTTGTCGGCCCGGGTTGTTGTCGGCCCGGGTTGTTGTCGGCCCGGGTTGTTGTCGGCCCGGGTTGTTGTCGGCCCGGGTTGTTGTCGGCCCGGGTTGTTGTCGGCCCGGGTTGTTGTCGGCCCGGGTTGTTGTCGGCCCGGGTTGTTGTCGGCCCGGGTTGTTGTCGGCCCGGGTTGTTGTCGGCCCGGGTTGTTGTCGGCCCGGGTTGTTGTCGGCCCGGGTTGTTGTCGGCCCGGGTTGTTGTCGGCCCGGGTTGTTGTCGGCCCGGGTTGTTGTCGGCCCGGGTTGTTGTCGGCCCGGGTTGTTGTCGGCCCGGGTTGTTGTCGGCCCGGGTTGTTGTCGGCCCGGGTTGTTGTCGGCCCGGGTTGTTGTCGGCCCGGGTTGTTGTCGGCCCGGGTTGTTGTCGGCCCGGGTTGTTGTCGGCCCGGGTTGTTGTCGGCCCGGGTTGTTGTCGGCCCGGGTTGTTGTCGGCCCGGGTTGTTGTCGGCCCGGGTTGTTGTCGGCCCGGGTTGTTGTCGGCCCGGGTTGTTGTCGGCCCGGGTTGTTGTCGGCCCGGGTTGTTGTCGGCCCGGGTTGTTGTCGGCCCGGGTTGTTGTCGGCCCGGGTTGTTGTCGGCCCGGGTTGTTGTCGGCCCGGGTTGTTGTCGGCCCGGGTTGTTGTCGGCCCGGGTTGTTGTCGGCCCGGGTTGTTGTCGGCCCGGGTTGTTGTCGGCCCGGGTTGTTGTCGGCCCGGGTTGTTGTCGGCCCGGGTTGTTGTCGGCCCGGGTTGTTGTCGGCCCGGGTTGTTGTCGGCCCGGGTTGTTGTCGGCCCGGGTTGTTGTCGGCCCGGGTTGTTGTCGGCCCGGGTTGTTGTCGGCCCGTTGTCGGCCCGGGTTGTTGTCGGCCCGGGTTGTTGTCGGCCCGGGTTGTTGTCGGCCCGGGTTGTTGTCGGCCCGGGTTGTTGTCGGCCCGGGTTGTTGTCGGCCCGGGTTGTTGTCGGCCCGGGTTGTTGTCGGCCCGGGTTGTTGTCGGCCCGGGTTGTTGTCGGCCCGGGTTGTTGTCGGCCCGGGTTGTTGTCGGCCCGGGTTGTTGTCGGCCCGGGTTGTTGTCGGCCCGGGTTGTTGTCGGCCCGGGTTGTTGTCGGCCCGGGTTGTTGTCGGCCCGGGTTGTTGTCGGCCCGGGTTGTTGTCGGCCCGGGTTGTTGTCGGCCCGGGTTGTTGTCGGCCCGGGTTGTTGTCGGCCCGGGTTGTTGTCGGCCCGGGTTGTTGTCGGCCCGGGTTGTTGTCGGCCCGGGTTGTTGTCGGCCCGGGTTGTTGTCGGCCCGGGTTGTTGTCGGCCCGGGTTGTTGTCGGCCCGGGTTGTTGTCGGCCCGGGTTGTTGTCGGCCCGGGTTGTTGTCGGCCCGGGTTGTTGTCGGCCCGGGTTGTTGTCGGCCCGGGTTGTTGTCGGCCCGGGTTGTTGTCGGCCCGGGTTGTTGTCGGCCCGGGTTGTTGTCGGCCCGGGTTGTTGTCGGCCCGGGTTGTTGTCGGCCCGGGTTGTTGTCGGCCCGGGTTGTTGTCGGCCCGGGTTGTTGTCGGCCCGGGTTGTTGTCGGCCCGGGTTGTTGTCGGCCCGGGTTGTTGTCGGCCCGGGTTGTTGTCGGCCCGGGTTGTTGTCGGCCCGGGTTGTTGTCGGCCCGGGTTGTTGTCGGCCCGGGTTGTTGTCGGCCCGGGTTGTTGTCGGCCCGGGTTGTTGTCGGCCCGGGTTGTTGTCGGCCCGGGTTGTTGTCGGCCCGGGTTGTTGTCGGCCCGGGTTGTTGTCGGCCCGGGTTGTTGTCGGCCCGGGTTGTTGTCGGCCCGGGTTGTTGTCGGCCCGGGTTGTTGTCGGCCCGGGTTGTTGTCGGCCCGGGTTGTTGTCGGCCCGGGTTGTTGTCGGCCCGGGTTGTTGTCGGCCCGGGTTGTTGTCGGCCCGGGTTGTTGTCGGCCCGGGTTGTTGTCGGCCCGGGTTGTTGTCGGCCCGGGTTGTTGTCGGCCCGGGTTGTTGTCGGCCCGGGTTGTTGTCGGCCCGGGTTGTTGTCGGCCCGGGTTGTTGTCGGCCCGGGTTGTTGTCGGCCCGGGTTGTTGTCGGCCCGGGTTGTTGTCGGCCCGGGTTGTTGTCGGCCCGGGTTGTTGTCGGCCCGGGTTGTTGTCGGCCCGGGTTGTTGTCGGCCCGGGTTGTT
>NW_027615759.1:0-35786 GCF_965212315.1 Lampetra planeri
TAATTCACCAGCAGCATGACAGGTCTCGGGCATTGGTTTTACCTATCCCTGTTTAAAATGATCAAAATTACCACATGCTTAAGAATTGATAATAGTGTAATGAATTATGTTGATAGTAATAGTAAAGGCCATTACGATAAGAGAACTATTCCTCTTGACCTATGTTATACCTTATTGGAGCATTCTAAATTCAGCATCACCCAGCCAATTGGCGGGTCACCACTGCGGTATATAACGCGTTAAGTACTGCACGTTAATTTTGGCACGTAGTTAAATAAAAAGATTTACAGATTGGATTCTAATGACACGAAATAAATCTGCATAGACGCAATAAGAATTGTCTTTGAACAATAAATTGTTATATATTACAAAAAAAAAACCCATTCCCTTTGTGAAATTAACATTGTAAATCCATAACATTTTCAGTGGCAGTGGCATTTATCTTCTGTCATTATCTTGTAATGAAATCATTGTAAGCATCAGTGAATGGAAGCCCAGGGCACATTAAAGCCTTAGACAGCACTTCATGGGAGAATGAGAAGCCATTGTCCTTCATTCAGATTCTGGAAATAGTTACCTTCAACCACAGTAATTGGCACCTAAACTGACTTTTATGAACAAATAAACTTTCGTATCTCCTTGCAGTATAATTTTACTATTTTTGTATTTGCTTATATAGAGGTTACCATGTGGTTGAGCGGGTTTGTACTCTGCAATAAGCCAAACACCAATCATATCCTGGGTTTGAATCTGGGCAGTGACCCATGATGAAACCGGGCTCTCCTCAAGTCTCATAAGTTGATGGTCTTGGGAAGGTCATCAAATGACTGCACAGGAATGTCATATCACGCTTGGTTTGTCATTTGCTTGTTTGATTTGTCATTTATTTGGTTTCTCATTTCTTTTTGGATGTTCTCCAACACGAGGTGGTATACTTTTTCACTACGAGAGCTCCTCATGGAAATTTAATTTTGTCAAGAGCACAACTGGAATATAATTTTGGGGGGTGAACACTTTTGATTTTTTATTAGATGAATTGTAAAATCTGTAACACTCACAAGTTCAGATAAAAAAGTACATTCAGAGGCATGAGATAATACATTAAAGAGCAAGTCTTTATATTATGACAGAAATAACGACACCGACGCCAAAATGCACAGTGAGAGAGGAGGGAGTGAATTATAGACGAATGGAGCTGCGGCAGAGAACAGAATGATAAATGTTGGGACAGTGCATCGGGTCCTCATGTATGATCTGTATATTATTACTGCAAGTTTTGTGAATGCCTCACTGCTTTTGGCTAGTGATCGAACAGAGGCTGTCATTGCATTGCATGCTTTCAGATGCGCTTCTGCAGCCGTCTGGAACGCTCTTCCTTCCGATATTAGAAAGCCACTGGGAGTTATGCATTTCGAAATCTAGATTTAAAACGAAATTATTTAGAACTGCTTTTTGTGTTTAGGTTGTTGTCTTTCCCTCGAACTTCCGATGAACATGAATGGCTACATATGGTGCAAAAGAAGTTCAACATACGTACAATGTGATTTTGCATTGTACTCTGTGTTGTTTGGCATGCTGTCTGAGTTTTTTGCTCCACATGCTGGAAGCTTCATCAGGAACTGAACTAATCTATATTAGAGTTGTTTTGGATGAGATCGCGTAAATATAGCCGATTAGTAAGGTTTGTCACGTAAAAAAACATGCCAATTAGTTACTAGTTCAGCACATCAGTGTGTTGGAGAAAAAACCCACAGCATTTATTTTCCAAAACATTGGTCTGCTGAACTAGTAACTAATTGGCATGTTTTGTTAACATGACAACCCTAAGAAATTGGCTGTATCAGGTGATTGTGGTTTTAACGACACATTTATATTTATGCAATCCAACCCTAAAAAAACCTCTGTTATAGATAATATTAGTCACGAAAGCCTACGTGCTAAACTAAGCTAATCGAGTCACCCAAGTGAAATCTCGGACGTGATGTCAAACAGGACACGGCAAAACAGCACAACTGCGAAAGCATCAATATGTCTCACTTATTGTTAGAACATCATTTTCAGAAGTCCACTGCTTTGGGCTGTTTTTTTTACGTGAATGTTTTCACGTGGAGAAGAAAGCAGGAATGACAGGAGAGAACCCACAGATTTTGAGAACAAACCATTAAAACCCTGCACAGATAGGTTCCTTGCATACTTTAACATATCCCAGTCATGCCATTAATATTTCAGCACAGAGCTTAATGTGTGTTCCTCTTCTGAAATCCTTTGCAATCGCGGAGCCACAGAGCTCACGCCATCCACGACACACAGTGATGCGGAGTGGTTGGCATGGCTCCTGGTGCACGGATTATTACACGGGAACCCCCCCCCTCCTATCACATTTGCCCCTCTTGGTGCCCCGGCTCCTGGGCCCCTCCAGCCCTTAGGGGCCTAACGCACTCGATGTAGCTACGCCTCTGCAGCTGAGTGATTTCCCTTGCGCCGTTTGGAGGCGACGCCGATGTTGACCGATTTAAGTGCAAAACCGAAAGTATGAGCCGTTAAAAGTTTAATGGATAATACTTAGAAAAACATTTTAATGGATAATCCTTTTATGAAAAATGATATATATATATTTTAATGGCTAATACTTTTATTAGCCACAAAATGTTTTTTGTCAATCTATAGCCTATAAAATATTTTTGTTATGTATTTTTTATATATTTGTTTTTATTTCATGCGTGGCCATTGGTGGATGGGCCTCGAGTGTGAAGCTCGCTACGCTTCAGAACTTTGCTTTTGTCACTGGCGGGAGCCCGCCGCATCTCAGTGGCGCTGGCTGCGCATCGACCCCCAGATCCATCCCGACGAGCTGAGGTCAGACTTTGTCGACGCTTGTACTGCGTTCCTAAATTATTGTTTGTTTTGAGTAGTTGCTAATAAATGTTGCTCGCCATTTTATTTTCTAAACAAATTTGAAATCGTTAAGATGAAGAAACAGTGTTAAATGGCTAGTGAGTAGTGCTAATTTACATATGTTGGCATAAGTGGTCACCAGTTTATCAAAACTGGGCTGATTTGACCCCTTCCCTCTGTGATCATAAGCAATTAATTATGAATCTACTGTTGGGTCAAGGCCTCCCCAAGTCTTTTCCATCTTTCTAGCGGGGCCGTGATGTAAAATCTACTTAACATCTGCACACGAGCTGATGTCATCGCTCTGTCTCCTCAGTCGATGGACCCATGATCAACGTGTTCCCTCCTTTGACTGCCACTCTGTCGCTCGTCTCACCCACCGGCTGTCATCTATTCGAGTCGCATGGAACTCCTGAAGCCAATTTACTTTCCTTCACTTCCTACGTACGTCATCAGTTTTTCTTCCGACGAACATGTATGTTATTAGAACAGAATCAGGAAAAATGGGAAGAAAAACTAAAATAAAATAACTTTATCGGTCCCGTGGCTCCCACACGGGCCCCCACAAGGCCATGCGGGAAGGCGTGTGGCACAGTTTTGCGCCAGCTATCATCGAGTTGCGGTCGCGTATTTGACACTGTGACATTTTCACTTTGTCGAACTCAGGAAAATAAGGCAGTGAATTAAACTGACGAGCAGATATTGTTTGGCAACCTCTGGGTCTGGTATTTTCAAGTTAATTCCACAAACTGATGCAAATGATGGCGCCGGTTTTTGATGTTTCATTACTTCTATTCAATTCAGTTCATAAACAGACACCGACAGCATTGCCGAAGCAGTAGTTTATGTGATAATGGTGACGTCGTGAGGTGTTTTTTTTCTTTCTCCAGTCCGTGCCATACACCTACTGCCAAGACAGTTGCTAAATTAGAACTATTCAGAATTTTCGAACTCCGGAAAAAAAGGTTCACGAACTCTGTTCGACGGGCATGTGCCACAGCATTGCGACCACTGTGATTTATGCGCATGGTTGTTGAAAGCCTCTACGGGGTCGTTGTCGTGAACCTGAATTTGGTGCGGCTCATGAGGCGGGCCCCTATTTTCCACTTCGCAGGGGCATATTGTTTATTTATCGCGGCGGCTCTGCTAAATTGGCCGTGGCACGGAAACACGACGGCTCTCTCTCGCACACAGAGTGTTGTGAGATGCCGTATGACGGCAAACAAGAGTGGCAGGCGCTCGGCTGAAGCCAGACATTGTAAAGTGATGGGTTGGTGGTCGTGGATGGGTGAGCAGATGGACGTCATACACGTATAGACCCAGGTCGCTTGAAGTTGAGACGGAAGCAACATTTCGTCGCGCTCCATGCAAAGTGACGTCAAGCAAAGCGCTCCCTCCCCGGAGTGGAATTGTCCACTTTGGCGCGCGTGTGCGACTTGCAGGCGAGCATGCTTGGAAGCCGCGCATCGCTTTCAATTTACCGGCGCAGATATAAGCCGCGTTGGCGAGCAAGCCCATCACAGATTATAAAATATAATCATGAAGCGTCGCTGCGGAGAGACGCATATGGGATGGAGGAATTATTTGTCATTAACATTCACTGAAATAAAGCCAGTGATTGTTTTGCAAGGATGTTTGCCTATATAAACATCTGGCAATTCACCAGCATTGGTTTTAGCAAGCCTGACTCTGTTGATGGGATACTGGATGTTGAAACCGGCCCAGACTGCTTTTATAGAAGCAATGCTGCTGATGAGATGCACTCCCAGAATGCTGCGCAGCTGATGTTTAAAAGACACTTCTTTTTTATGTGGAGAGACAAATATGGTAAAAGGAGGTGCTAATTATTTTTCTATAACAGATTATGTATTTTCACGCATGCTATTTTGTACCTAAACATTGCAAGAACATCTTACCCGCGTTTATGTTTTAAGCAGTGAGTTTGATAATAGGGTTTTCCCTTTACTGGCAATAAAACAGGTGTTAAGATGTTAAAACACCAAACTGAAACCTTTGCAAGAAATCATGTCACTGCATTAACCACATATACTTGCGGTGAACATGCAAACAAAAAAAACATGCTCTGACAGTATGTGCATTGTCTTTGAAACTGATTGGTCCACACCAGAGACTGTCAGAATTTGTTTTTGCATGTTCACCACAAGTATATGTGGTTAATGCAGACATGATTCCTTGTAAAGGTTTCAGTTTGGTGTTTTAACATTTTAACACCTGTTTCATTGCCAGAAAGGGGAAAACCCTATTATATTTTAATACTGGCAAAGGAGGTCTCATGATGTCAGTAAGTTTGATATTTACTGCTGGTTTGTAACTAATTCGGCACTTTCGTTTTATCTGAGGTGTAATTAATAGAAGCGTTATAATGTAAATGTACAAAATTGATACGTTAAACTTGGACGTGGCCGAGTGGCTCAGAGGTCAGGGCAGTCAAACGCTTGAACATAAGCACCATGAAGCTGAAAAGGAACGGTCCTCATTTCACACATTTATTTTTCATAGTAAGCTCATAAACCTACTTGCTATACTTCCACCTAGAAAATGTCCATGGCCCTCAAAGTGGGTCTCCAAGTAATCCTACAAATGTGACCGAAATGTTTGACGATGGATTTTTTTTTTGCTCGTGGTGTAAAGTGATATTCTTGCTTCATTTGCCGTTTGATCCATTGTTACGAAGGCTTTATGAGTTTGCCTGTGCGTGACTCGGCAGGAGGGTAAAAATATCGCTGCCGTGTGCATTTGAGCGTAAACAATCTCAGCTGTGCTGCCTGCTGAATTGACACCCTCAGCCATCTAATTGTGTGAGCAGTCATAATAACACAGCCATATAATAGACTTTGCAGGAATTAGCTTATGTTCATTTGAAAGTTTTGTGGATTTATTTTGTGCCAAAGATAAACTGATTACAAATAAATCAGATATAGCTCCTAAGGGGTTTGTAATATATATATATAATTCAAATTCACTAATTGTGTTTTTTCATCTCTTTACCAAATTAGAAGAACGTAATTACAGTCGGTTTTTTTCGTCTTTCCTCGACCATGCTGACATAGAGTACAATTATTTCGGGGAATTTCAGCACCACGGATGAACTTCATAACCATACAGCATAACTTAATTTCGATGTAAAGCTTTCGTGACTGCAGGGATTCATCTTCTTGGTTCTTTTGGTAAAGTCACGTAGAAGGGAAATAATAATACAATAAAAATAAAACATAATAAAATAATTCTCACGACGTTTCGGCCACAACGCAAGCAGCCGTCCTCAGGTGAAGAACAGGTCTGTCGGGAAGACAGCGTCTGTATGAAAAACCCCAGGCTTGGAGCGTATATTTAAGCTGGGTTGGAGGGGGAAGAGCGACTTGACAAAATAATTTGCATATCAAGAGGAATTTAGCATATTTATGGCAAATGCAGATATGGGATTAGTCACTACTTCTGAAATGCATAGGAGGTGGGCGGGGGGTTTCAAAGTCATATTATGCCCGTGCATTATGCAGGATTAGCAGCATCAAAGGGAGGGGATAGGGGTAGCATTAATAAAGGGAAGGAATGTTAATAGTATGTAGCTGCAGTAACTAAACCACCACGTAAAAAACTAAAGTATAAACTACATAGTATCAGCAGTATACTAAATATACTCTCCAATAGGCTGAGCTACTAACAGTAAGTAATACATTACAATTCTACGTCGCAAAAAAATATAATATGCTTCCAGCTAAACTTTTTTCTCTTACATCACACGGGTCCACCCCGTACTATATACTGCCATAGACAAACCCAACATTAAATTATATACTGTATTGCTATACACCACCCTATACCTTCGACTATACATTGTAATATTACACTATGTATTATTCTACCCACCCTACTGTATAACACACTGCTGTATATTCACTATACAATTACGATACTATATATTACCTTATACATTGTATTAAACATTACAATTTTATAATATTTATTATTATACAATCTGCTATACATTATACCATTGACCGTCGAGTGAAAGATGCTAAGAGGAAGCAACGAAATATGTCATTGGGAGAGTGGTGATAGGAGACTTGCAGCGGAGCAAAGAATCCATTCCCTGCAGAGAATACAAGATATATAGTCAATGCCAGTGAGTGGACTGCGGTCTGAAAGTCACCATAAACGTGAACACAATCAGTTAAGATCCGAAATGGTTTATTACGTCCTTCCAATGATTGCTGAGCCAGAATCCATCTTCTCGGTTGAAATTGTCTCTGTGTTTGTATATGTGGATCGCCTCATGAACGAATCTCTCATGGTAGCCAGATGGCTTGCAGAGAACCTCTGTCTTGGAGAAGTCAATGTCATGTGAGCCCACTGAATTGTAACAGTGATCTGCCACGGCTGAGGTGTTTGTCCTACCGTGTTTCAGGTCTGCTTTATGTTCACGGATGCGGTCCGAGACATGTCGTTTGGTTTCTCCAATGTGAAGTATTGGAAAATGACGGCAGGAAACTCCTTGACGGGAACACACTTCTTTTATTAAATCTTGACTTGTAACAATACAACGCGTGGCCTCTCTTCTTCACACCGCACTTCTCTTGACTCAGGATTCTGTGCTGCCGGCTCTCTGTGCCTCGTGTAGACTCCGCGCCTCGGCTACACTCCTCTCTCGCCTCGTGTAGACTCTGCGCCTCTGCTACACTCTCCTCTCTCGCCTCGTGTAGACTTTGCCTCTCTCGCGCTGGCTACACCGTATGCATACTCGGCTCGTGCAGACCGTTCTCTCTCGCTGGCTACACCGTATGCATACTCGGCTCGTGCAGACCGTTCTCTCTCGCTGGCTACACACTACACATTACTCAGCTCGTGTAGACCGTTCTATCTCGCTGGCTACACACTATACATTACTCAGCTCGTGTAGACCGTTCTATCTCGCTGGCTACACACTATACATTACTCAGCTCGTGTAGACCGTTCTATCTCGCTGGCTACACACTATACATTACTCAGCTCGTGTAGACCGTTCTATCTCGCTGGCTACACACTATACCTTACTCAGCCCGTGTAGACCTTTCTCTCTCGCTGGCTACACACTATACCTTACTCTCTTCTACTCTCCATTACTCTCCTCTCCGGGCTCTATCTCTACACCTTCGTCTTCATTCTTAGATGGTTCCACTTCTGCCCCTTGCTCCTCTGTGCATCACCTTATATACCCCTTCTTCCCGGGAGACGGAGCGGATGCGGACCTCAACGTCGGCACCGCTCCTCCGTTACCCAATCCCCACGCGCTATCCCCACGATCTGGTTCCGCTCAGCGCGTGTTTCCACTCTCCGACCAATCACACCGCGCTGCTACCCGATCACTCCCTCTGGGCGCGTCACCGGCACACAGCCAATCAGCAGCACTACCCCCACCCGCGCACTGACGCCTGCTCCTCCCCGTCAGCGCGCGTCACCACACACACACCCGTACATACGCGCTGGCACACGACATATACACCCAGCGCGTATCACCACTACATCACCCCCTCCCACATAGCTCGCAGCCGGCCCGGCTGCTAACAACAACCAACCACGACGATAAAACGACAACCAACAAAAAAAAACCCCATAACCCCCCGAGTGTGCCCCGTAACATAACACAACAACAACAACAACAAGAATAATTATGTACAGATTGACAATGAACGCGAAAAGTCAACAATAACACGATACGAGCAAATTCGAAACGAACGCGCCCCACGTCCCTGCGACTACACGCAGTGACGAGGCGCTCCAACTGCCCCGACTCCTCACGAGGCAGGTCATGCAAAGTAGCACGACCTGGCGCGAGTCCGTCTGGCTGGTCCATCGTATGGGGCGGGACACTGACGACCGTCCGGCGGTTCCGGCCGCTCCAGACGGCGCGGAACGGGCCTGAAAGGGCCGGCCCCGCCGCGGAGATCCGGCCGCTGGTGATCGGCAGCTGTCAGTTCCGAGACACCTGGGAGCAGATCAGGCGACAATACGTGTGGATCAGGCAGAGACATTTCCCCCTCTGGGTCGCCGGTCACGTCACACGCCCGGCCATCACGACACAAGGGGAGGCCATATGGAGGCGAGAACGGTTTCAGTCGGGAGGGGTGAACGTACCACCGGCGCTTTCCCCACTTTATCTGAACGCACTGGGGCCGTGCAACGCGCACGACCTCCACGGGTCCCCTCCACGGTCTCAACAATTTAGGCGACGTAGCCAAGGGTGCCTGAGGGCAATGCAGCCAGGCCCTGTCACCTGGTTTCCATTCGTGCATGGACACCTTCCGTGCCCGCAACCGTTCATTAGCAATTTGGCAAGCCCGCGAATTAAGCCGTGCGGCCTCCCTCGCCTCTGTCAGCTTATGAATATTAAACTTAATATGTTCTGCCAAATTAGAATTAGTTCGTGGAGCGGACAGGCCAAGTTGCGTTTCTATTGGCGGGTCAGCTTCCCGACCGTACATCAAATAGAATGGGGAAAACCCCGTAGCTGCATGGGGGGCCATTCTATACGCGGCAAGGACTCCCGGGACCTGCAGGTCCCAATCTACATGTGCCTCGCACACCTGCTGGCACAGCATGGAAGTCAAGGTTTTGTGGAGTCTCTCCACCATCCCGTCAGTCTGCGGGTGGTACGGGGAGGTACGCACCTTCTTGGTACCCAACAGATCGCACACCTCTTGCAACAATTTACTCGAAAATTTTTTACCTTGGTCGGTCAGCAGGCGTTCGGGAGCCCCCTTGTCCAGGACATAGCCCTGGACGAAGGCATCCGTCACAGCCGCTGCCGACTGGTTAGCGAGAGGCCACGCCATAGGCCATCGGGTAAAGTATTCGACCCCCACTAACAAATATTTATTCCCTCTCGGCGTGACTGGGAAGGGCCCCAAAATATCGAGTGCAACGAGCTCGTTGGTACGCGAGACCTGAATAGATTGCAGCGGTGGATTAGCTGCCACGGCCGGTGGTTTACGCCTGGCGCACTCAACGCACCCCTTCAGAATATGCACCACATCACTTCCCATTCCCGGCCAGTAATAGTCACGCTGAAGCAGGGCAAGCGTCTTGTTAACTCCCAAGTGCAAGAGGCGTTCGTGTGCCGCCAAGACAACCCTCCCCCTCACAGCGGAAGGCACCACGAGTGCGTTCCGCCGGGACAAACAGTCCCATTTCAATAACACGCCCCGCTCAAGTACATAGGAGCCGGTACGCTCCTGGTCCCCCTCGGGACCCCCAACCTTGCGGCGCAATGCTAGCAGCGAGCTGTCCGCCATCTGGAGGCGGCCCCATTCGCTGAGCGACAGCGAGAGCAGCGAGTCCCGACCCTGAGAGGCAGTGGAATCATCCCCACTCGGTGCGCCCGCTGTCGCAGCCAGTGCCCCCATCTCCCCCGCAAGCGTCGGTTTACAGCGCGCCGATCCCGACAAACACGCGCATTCATCACAAGGCAACAACCGCGACAAGCAATCGGCATTCGTGTGTCGCAACCCCTTACGGTACGTAGTCGTAAACTGATAGTCCTGGAGGACTTCCAACCAACGCGACAACTGGCCCGAGGGCTGGGCGACCCTCAATGAATACTGTAGCGCCGCGTGGTCCGTTCGGACTGTAAAGTGACGACCATACAGATATGGCCTAAACTGCTGCACAAAAAAAACAATGGCAAGCAGCTCGCGACGGGTGACACAGTAGCGCTGCTCCGCCGGAGACAACACCCTACTACCGTAGGCGACAACTCTTTCGACACCCCCAACGACTTGGGATAGCACCCCCCCAATGCCCGTGTTGCTAGCATCCGTGTCCAGCAAAAAGGGACTGGCAAAATCGGGATAACACAAGGGTGGGGCACCCACCAAGGCGTCCCGGAGGGAGCGAAACGCGGCCTCCTCCTCCGGTCCCCATTTGAACTTCACTCCCTTCGCCGTTAGAGCGTGCAAGGGTTTTGCAATAGTGGCGAAGTGCTCAACGAACCGCCGATAATAAGAAGCAAACCCGATGAAACTACGCACGTCGGAAACGGACGTAGGTGTCGGCCACGAACCGACACAATCCGTCTTCGCGGGATCGGTGGAGATCCCCGAAGAATCGACAATGTGACCCAAGTATCTAACGGACCTACGAAGGAGGTGACATTTGGCCGGTTTAAATTTCAACTTAGCCGATCGCATTCGCAAGAACACCCCTCTCAATCGCCGGAGGTGTTCCTCAAACGTTTTACTGAAAACAATGACATCGTCCATATAAATCAAGCATGTATCCCACTGCAAGCCCGACAAAACCAGCTCCATAAGTCGCTGAAACGTCGCTGGAGAGGAGTGAAGTCCCATGGGTAACCGGTTAAACTGGAACAGCCCCCCTGGAGTCCGAAATGCTGTCTTAGGTTTCGACTCTTCGTCGAGCGGCAACTGCCAAAACCCCGATAACAAATCAAGAGTCGAAAAATATCGCGCACCAGACAATGCATCGAGGGACTCATCCATCCTGGGGAGCGGATACGCGTCAGCCACAGAGATCTTATTCAGGCGACGGAAATCAACGCAGAATCGCAGGGACCCGTCCTGCTTCTTAACCAGCACAATAGGCGCTCCCCACGGGCTAGAGGAGGGTGAAATAATATCGGCTTCTAGCATATCGTTAACAGCCGACTGAACATGTTCCTTCTCCACGGGACTCAGTCGGAAGGGATTTAGCCTGACCGGCGCCGCATCGCCCGTTTCAATGTGATGGTGCAACAAATCCGTGCACCCAATGTCATACTTATGTTTACTGAATACATCAGAGAATTCAATGAGCAACTCGCGCAGCGCACCCAACTGCGCCGCCGACAAATCGTCCGAGGCGGCACATAACGAATGGACCCACTCAAGGTCTTCCCTTGGCTCAACGTTCCGCGCGGGGCTCGAGCCCACCTGCGCAACCAACCCATCATCCCCAGGAACCTGCGCCGCGTGAGCCAGCACGGTGCCCTGCGGGATGACAGCTGGTCGCGACCCCGCGTTCAAAACCATCACAAACGGATCCCTGTCAGCCCGCACCAAAGTGTGAGCCACCGATAAATCAAGACCCCCGACAGCCTTGTTAGAAGGACCCAAAAGCATACTCTGTCCCGAAGCCTCCCTCACCCATGGTTTTCGCAACCGGAGGGGAATCAACATCTGTGAACCCGGGGGCACTTGCACTGTCTGCGTCGCCACCGCTTGTATCGTAGCGCACGCCGTCCGAATGTCAGTAGGGCCCGTCAAAAATGAAATCCGGCGACCCGATGGCAGTTCAATGCATCGTTGATCGATAAGAATTTTAATGGGCATTTTAGCCAAAAAGTCAGTGCCCAAAAGACACGGAACTGCCAAAGAAGACGAAACGAAAACGGGTCCCGATAATTTGATATCTCCAATGCAAATGGACGCCCTAACCTGACCGATAATGCCCAACGATCCCCCATTAGCGGCGTAAAATGGCACATCCACTGGAAGCAGCGGACGACATTGGACTGGAAGAATATTATAAATGAGGTCCGATATAATAGTTGCCGATGCCCCCGTGTCCACTAACACCCTAATCTCAACCCCATCAATAGATCCCGTAACAACGGACGAACCCGCCGAAGCAGCCACAATTCTATGCCCCAATTCCGCCCATTCAATGTCTCCCTGGTCCCGGCCGAACCCCCCTCGCCGAACCGAATCCCCGAACCTTAACCGGCCCTCCTCCGCCGCAACGCGGCGTCCCATGTGTGCCGAATAAACAGGCCGAGCGTGTGAGGTGCCGCGACTTGCCGGGGATTGTAGAGATGACTTGGGCTCTCGGTCGTCGTCCAGCCGAGCTCCCATGGCGCGCTGCCGCGGAGCGCGGCACCCGGACGCCACGTGGCCCCGGAGGCCGCAGTTATAGCACGTGACGAGGGTCGGAGTAGATCTTGGTTGCTCCGACTTTCGGCCCGATCGCAGAGGCGACCGGGCCCCCGGCCTCCAGTCCCCTGGTCGTCCCGTGGCGAACGCCTCCTCTCGTGGGCTGACGACTTGGGGTTCGGCGACCACCAACCCCGGGGCCGCGACGACAGCAGCGTTGCAACCAACGCCCTGCTTCCGTTGTAGGGCCTCGTGCGCTTGAATACTCGTGGCGACCCTCAAAGAAGAAATATCAATGTCGTCAGCTGTGTTGATAGGGACCCCCAGGTCCTGCGCCAACTTGAGCAGCTGCTCCAAAACCATCGCGTCTTGGCCCTCCTCGTCCATCCGAGGGAACGCAGCATCAGCAAGAGCCAGCAACGCCGTGCGATAGGCCAGCGCGGTCTCCGTGGCCGCTTTCCGTCTTGCGTAGAACTGATGGCGGCATGTAGAGGGAGGCCCGTAGACCCTGGCCAACAAACCCAGCGCATCCTTCAGCGTGGAGCGGTCCGACTTCCGTGCAGCCCTGAAGGCCGCGAGCGCATCGTCGTCCAGCATGGCGGGCAATGCCCGCAGCGCCGTAGCATCGGACCACGCTGACATCTCTTGATGCGCCAAAAACCTTCGCTGAAATTGGCCCCAGTCTCCGCCTTCCGCCTTGAAGGCTGACAACGTGGGCAGGCGCTGCTGAAAAATGAAGTCATCCGCCTCGTGGTTCCTCTCCGCCTGTCCGTCGGTGTCTAAGATGGCGGCTCCAGCAGCAGACGTAAGATGGCGGACCCCCTCGCGCGCTGATGACGTCGATGCGCGCGCTTGGGAACCCACCACCACGTGGCGCTCGCCGTTCCCGCCAAAAGTAGGCCCAGGCGCAATGGCGGGAATCCCCCATTCGTTTTGGCGGGAATCTGCGGGGCGACCTTGTAAAATGTCCCCCACCGTCCCCGCTCCTCCCGACGAGCTGATCTCCGCCAAGATGGACGCGGCGGCGAGCAGCAGCTCCGCCAGTCGGGAGTGCGCCTCACGAAGCCCGGCGTCTGTCCCCGGTCGCTCGGCCGGCGCCGTCGACGGACCCTGCAGCGTGGGCAAGTCCTCTTCCTCACCCCCTGCCACCAGCGGCTCCGAGTCGTCCAGGTCTTCCTCGCGGTCAATCCCGTGGGTCCTACGGGTCTTCCTCGTCTCCATACTTGGAAGCCCGTTTCACTTCTGACGCCAGATGAAGTATTGGAAAATGACGGCAGGAAACTCCTTGACGGGAACACACTTCTTTTATTAAATCTTGACTTGTAACAATACAACGCGTGGCCTCTCTTCTTCACACCGCACTTCTCTTGACTCAAGATTCTGTGCTGCCGGCTCTCTGTGCCTCGTGTAGACTCCGCGCCTCGGCTACACTCCTCTCTCGCCTCGTGTAGACTCTGCGCCTCTGCTACACTCTCCTCTCTCGCCTCGTGTAGACTTTGCCTCTCTCGCGCTGGCTACACCGTATGCATACTCGGCTCGTGCAGACCGTTCTCTCTCGCTGGCTACACCGTATGCATACTCGGCTCGTGCAGACCGTTCTCTCTCGCTGGCTACACACTACACATTACTCAGCTCGTGTAGACCGTTCTATCTCGCTGGCTACACACTATACATTACTCAGCTCGTGTAGACCGTTCTATCTCGCTGGCTACACACTATACATTACTCAGCTCGTGTAGACCGTTCTATCTCGCTGGCTACACACTATACATTACTCAGCTCGTGTAGACCGTTCTATCTCGCTGGCTACACACTATACCTTACTCAGCCCGTGTAGACCTTTCTCTCTCGCTGGCTACACACTATACCTTACTCTCTTCTACTCTCCATTACTCTCCTCTCCGGGCTCTATCTCTACACCTTCGTCTTCATTCTTAGATGGTTCCACTTCTGCCCCTTGCTCCTCTGTGCATCACCTTATATACCCCTTCTTCCCGGGAGACGGAGCGGATGCGGACCTCAACGTCGGCACCGCTCCTCCGTTACCCAATCCCCACGCGCTATCCCCACGATCCGGTTCCGCTCAGCGCGTGTTTCCACTCTCCGACCAATCACACCGCGCTGCTACCCGATCACTCCCTCTGGGCGCGTCACCGGCACACAGCCAATCAGCAGCACTACCCCCACCCGCGCACTGACGCCTGCTCCTCCCCGTCAGCGCGCGTCACCACACACACACCCGTACATACGCGCTGGCACACGACATATACACCCAGCGCGTATCACCACTACAAATGTAACTGCTACCACAGAGGCAACTTAGTTTGTAGACGCCAGGGTACTGTATGTCTGGAACCACATCTTTTACAGACGGGACCAGATCACGGATTTTATGTACTGTGTTGAATCGGACCTGGATCTTGTGTTTAATCAGGATTTTGGAGATCTTTTTTGTGACCCCAGCAAAGTAGGGTAAGGTGATGGTTTTGAAAGGCTCCTCAACAGGATCCTTCTTGATGGTTGGAGTGATGGCTTTGCGGATTGTGTAGTCGGAGTAACCATTAGCCTTAAGAGCTTGGCGTACGTGTTTGAGTTTACTGGCAATGTGTTTCTGGTCGGAGATGCATTGGGCTCTATAGTATAGAGTCTTGATGAGGGAATTCTTCTAGGATGGATGGTGGGAGGAATCCGGTTTTAGGTAAGCATCCGTATGGGTGGCTTTCCTGTAGACAGAGTGGCTCATTGAACCATCAGGTCTCCTTTTAATTAGGACATCCAAAAAGGGTAGCTTGCCATCTTTTTCGACTTCCATGGTGAATCTGATGGCTGGGTGTATGGAATTGATGTGGTCGAGGAATTGGTCTAGAGCAGGCCGGCCATGTGGCCAGATGACAAAAATGTCATCTACGTACCTCTTCCATAAGGTCGGGCGTAAAGTGGCAGTCTGGATGGCGTCAGTCTCAAATATCTCCATGAAAACGTTGGCTACAACCGGAGATAGGGGGCAGCCCATTGGGATGCCCTCAGTTTGTTTGTAGAAAGTTCCATTCCAGGTGAAGTATGTATTGGTTAAGCAGTGTCTCACCAGGGGGGTACCCCAGTATGCAGTCCTTGATGAACAAAGTCTTCAATGATTGCGATGGTGTCAGGTACAGGAACTTTGGTGAATAAGGAAACCACATCAAAACTGACAAGCAGGTTATCTGGGGACAGGGAAATTCCCTTGATTGTCGATACCAGGTCAGTAGAGTTTAGTACCGCAGAGGTGGTTTTTCCAGTGAAAGGCCGCAGGATTTCAGACAAAAAACGAGCCAGTTTGTAGGTGGGGGAGTTGATAGTAGAGACAATGGGACGAAGAGGTGTATCTTCTTTATGTATCTTTGGCAAGCCATATTATCTTGGTGGCCTGGCTGCAGAAGGTTTCAACGAGAACTGTTTGGTTTGATCAATTTATGCGGTTGAATCAGAAATGATTTTGTTGGTTTTAATGACGAGGCTGTTGGTGGGGTCTCTTTTTATTTTTGTATAGCTGCCATCGTTGAGTAGTTCTTGAATTTTGTTGTTGTATTCTATTTTGTCCATGATGACAGTGGCATTGCCTTTGTCGGCTGAGAGGATGACAATGTCATCCCTCTTTTTTAATTGAGCTAATTCAAAACGTACATTGTCAGTAGACCCACCATACGCAAGCGTACGCATTTGGGTTAATTTGGGTTAATCCCCCCTCCCCCCTACATGCGTACGTACCAGATGGATGGCCCCCCAAATGCTTTGCCAACCTATTGTGATATTTTCAAATAGCGTTAAAAGGAGGTATTACCCATTTTTTTTGTGATAATCGATTAAATATATTTACCCAGTTAAGCCTCAGTAAGTCTTGAGACTCTTTCACGGATTCCTGCTAAGTTTTGCTATCGAGTCATTTTGTGGGTATATTTTTTTCTTAAACATAAATTCGAACTGTGATAGGCTGTAATTTGGAGATCAAAGCAAAATAATAATACCCAATCCATTTGGCTGCTTACGAAATCAAGCGCCCACTCCACCCTCACCGCAAATGAGTACCTTTGTGCAAGTATTGCCAACTTTGTAGTCTCCAGCGTTATGGATTTGCTGTGCAGTTGAACAGAGTGGCATTGATGCTTGAAAGGCATTTACTGTGACAGCTGCAGGCTGTTGTGTAAACACCATGTCGGTGTAATGCATTTTTTTTTCTTTCCGGAGACAAATGGCATCTGAAAGGAAATATTGTCTGCTTTCAGGCAAGCAAGGAATAGGAGAAGAAAACACCCCCCACACTTTTTCTGTTTGACTGCTCAGCTACGCGCTGCTTCATGTACAAATGTCGAAATGTAATTACCAAACATTTCGCATGGATGTAACCACTTTAGTCACATGTGTCGGACATGTGAGTGTTATCCATGAGCATTACCTTTTGGTTCATAACATTCACATCTTTGGTTTTAATATTGGTGATATTTATTTACATTCTTCGATAGTATTGTTGCTGGCGGTGCTTGTGATGGTTACATAATAAATGCATGTACATGTATATAACACAAATACCGTGTTTACTATCGAAGTTGAGTCGATGTACTCGGGAACCAGGTGCGGCTCACGGGGAGCGGTCTCTCTTCCCGTCTACATAATCTGTTATAGTGGCGCTCGCAACATTTTTTGTTCCCGCTGCCACTGTGATATCCGTGATAGCCCACGGGCAATGTTGCATTCGCCGCGTCCTGCGCACGATGCCTTTCCATTGCGGGGGGTGGGGGAGGGATAGTGCATGTCCCGTGTGATGCGGGGAGACGGTTGCACAGTGTGCGCCGGTAATGAGCTATCCCCGTTGCGTTACCTGGGTGGTGTTCTCTCCCTTGTTACCTGTGGGTTTTCTCCGGGGCGCTTGTGACCACACCTCTTGGTGCAGGGGATTTTTTTCAGACTCAATGAATGTTTGCTTTGGTTCAGATAATTTATTTGTTCCTCGGTTAGTGCTGTTTGTTGCTGGCCCACTGGCCGTTACATGCCTTTGGGCCTGTGCACAGAAACCGAAATAAATATTTGGATACTATTTGTTTTGGAAATAAAAAAGGGCCACTCTGTAAAATCAAAAGTTACCTTTGTAGTACGATAACAACTCAACACATTTTTCAACAAAACTGCCTTAAAAATTACATATTTAAAAAAATAGGCAATGTTTCTGGCATTGGTCCTTCTTTGTAGATTCACGCGACATTTTGTCTTTAAAGGCCACAGAGCTATTGATGAATGTGTTGAGTTTTTGTTGTTGTTGGTTAATTGTGCATGTTCACCACTGCCAACGCAGATTTACCAGTATATCGGACGACATGTCTAGATTGTCAAATTCAAGTGCCTCCATCCTTAAGCGTGTCTTGATAGCCTTGACCCAGTCGTAGAAACTCCACTTTCCTATGGTGGAGACCAATCTTTTACCATTTCGGACGAACATGGTTAAATTCCCACCCACTGCTAACAGCGTGAGCAGTGCTGTGAATGTTACCCAGACTGTGAGGGATGTCTGAATTGACAACCTCCAACTGGGATTAGTCCTTATATCCTTTTGCTTATGAGTTGAGGACTCTTGCCACGGTGCCACCTCGCCAGTTTTAATATTTGTAGCAGAGTAAAACGTCTCTTGCCCATGACCCCCGATATTTTCTGTGACCCCCAAATTGCAACACCAAATTCATCAACGAAATTCCCCCCGTGTTTTATTAACCGGGATTTCGCATCCAGAAGCGGTCGTGAAAGGTGCTAAACTTCCTCCTATTCACCATCATTATTTAGCATGTAAATATGAGTCATGCAGTGATCGCTGGCGGCTACTAAATTAATCATATTATCTCGAATTTGCTTTGGATAAGAGGCGCACAAGATGACGGTTTCGATGATTATGATGAAGACACCAACAACTATGATGATAATGATCATAATCATGCTGTTCCTCCTGCTGTTACTGCTGCTAATGATGATGATCATAATGATATTCGTCATAACGTACACGATACACTTTTACATTGTAGATCTTTGGGTTTGCATGCAATCCCCAGAGACTACGCTGAGATCACCACCAACAACTGCACTTAGAAGTCAGTTTAATCATGGGTCACTGCCTCGATACAAGCATTAGGCGCCCTATGAGCCACTCAGCCACCTAAATTATAAACTTAAATAACACTCCAGATTAAAATTGCTACGCAGCAGAGTTTTGCTTCGCTAAATTTATAGATAGAGCAACTCATGTGGGCCAATATATGATTGTGTGTGTGTGCGTGACTCAAAGACAAAACTCAGTGGGGAGCGGCAGTGTAGATTCCCGCCCACGGCCAAAACCAGTGATGATTATCTGAACCGCTCCTGGGCCTCCCCTAGGTCCACTAAGCCTCAAATTAATACCTGGTGTGATGTGTAAACATCGCCACTGGGGAGACAAAGGCAGCCGGGTGTGGTGTTGGCCACCAACCCCCTCGTGTGCCGTGCCGGCCTTCGTAGGTGCTCGCTAACAACATTTGCCCCAACAGTCTGTTTAGGTTATACGGGGGGCCTTTGTGCGTGAATCAAAAGAGAGACCTTATTGTTGCCAGCTAGTGCTGCTGGCTGGGCAACATGCCTTTTGGTGATTAAATATCATAGCAATTAATGAAAATAATTTGTATTTTGTAGCCCGTGGGCCTCCTGGATCGCCAAATGAAGTGCTAATTAGCAGAGCATACGTTTGTTATACTTTCAAATTAATATTAAATAATCCAAAACTCTGAGTAATACTAAAACTAATAACCTTTAGAAATTGTACATGTTATAGTGACGTGTTATCGTGGCGTGTTAGAACGGTGTAATCTAAAATGAAAGTGGTGCAGTTGATGGGGCATTTTACTTGCATTTCAAGGCTTGTGAGTTCAAATCCTAAGCATACATTGATTAAACACATCATCCTCGTGGGGATAATAAAATAGCTATTATTTATTTGGATGTCAACAGTGTCCTGTGGAGTATCTGTCGCTGGCGACAGCCATGGCTGGAAATTGCACTCTGGTTGCTGGGCGAGTCGTGCAATGCGTCAACCGCTGAGCCACCACCCCACAGAATGCATTATTACTGAACAGAATAACTTTTCTTTGGTTTTGTAAAATAAAAAAATCACCTGAAAAACAAAACAGTGTTGGCGAGTTAGACGGTAACGACCGTCGGCGAGCGAGCGGCTGCGCGTGAGGCTTTGCGAAGCCGCCCGCGTGCGTGGCGTTTGATTATGAGCAGCTTGAGTGGGACTAGCAGAGAGCTGCTGTGTGGAAGGGAATGGGGGGGGGGGGACATCGGGGAAGGTTGCGGATACCCGGGGAGCCGAATACCCCTTAGCCGACCGTCCTTTCTCCTCACACGAATGTATTTGAATTGAGAATCAAAGTTTAGGCTCCAATGTGAATCTATTATACACGATGCTCGGTCCTTATGGTGGCGGTGAGATTCCGCACTCACACATTCCGTCCCGAAAGATCGAGTGCTCTGTGTGCGCGCGTGGGGTGCAGCGGTGAGGCTGTATTCCCAGAGATTTGAGCTTGATTTCAAAGCCATGCCCGCCATCATTTGAAAGTCGTACCTAAACCTGTCCTGGCTCCGTTCTAAGTCAATTCAGCCTTAAAATGAGTACCTGCTGCAGTATGTAAATATCGTAATTGGAGAGACAAAGGTGGCCAGGCTTTGTGATGGCCACAGCTCCAGAGAGACAAATATTTGTAAAGGAACTCACCTCTCTGAACCGCAACATCGTAAGCTCATGTTATATCAGTGTCACTCCTGTGGATAACAATTCCCTGTCAGGGGAATGTGTAATTTCAACCACTGGCTCAAAGCCACTGCCCCGTTGCTCATTTGAGACGCTGATATGCAGTACCATGTGACTTGGAGATATACATTTTTCTGAAAGTGAGTGGGCCTCGAGAAGACGCTACTGGAAGTGATAATGGCCGTTTGTGTAAAGAATGCATTAGCAGTAAGTATGGCCTTGATACGCAAAAAGATGCTTGCTAATGGTACATTTTTTTAAAGTTCCTTTAGCCCATCTCATTAAAACAAAAGTTTCAATAGCTTTTTTTTCATCGTGATGAATCACGACGTTTTTTTATTAACCTTGACAAAGTACGTTTCATTCTAGCTGTTCGTGTATGTGTCTGCGTGTATGTGGAGTGGCAATGTAGGTAGTGATAGTGCAGCGGTTTGCTCGCTGCGCTACGCAACTGGCAACCCGGGTTCCATTCCCGCTTACGGCCAATATCAATGATGAAGAGCTCTCAACTGTTCCTGGACCTCCCCTATGTTGACTCCGCCGTAAATGAGCACTTGGTGCAGTGTGTGAGCCTCGGTACTGGGGAGACAACGGCGGCTGGGTGTGGTGCTGGCCACGTGCAACGTCAGCCTTAATAAATGTTTGCTGTCAGCACTTGTCCCAACAGTCTGTCCAAGGCTACACGGGGGATCTTTTTCTTTGCCTGTGCGCACATCAGCGTGTGTCGTGCAGAGTGTGTTTTGTAAACATAAAGGGATGCAAACCATTAGTGCGGAGAAAAATCGAATCAATGCAAAAGTCCATTCTCTGTCACACAATGGAGATGACAGTGTCTGGAAATAAAGTGAAATCAATTCATACAATGCCGCAATAATCACAACTAGTATTTTGAGACTTTACTTTGAGAGTGTATTTACAGTTTTATTTAAGTGATATGTAGACAGACAGATAGCCAGTGCAAAAATAATCACGTGTTTTATTACATTTCATATTTGTTTTGTTTCAGTGTGTGCATTCAGAGCAACAGTGTTAAGAATAATATTTATTTGCCAAGGAAGTATTGCTGTGTATTCATCCTCATTTGCTTGTGATGTTTTATCCATTCATATGTGGATATTATTCCAAGTTGTGTCAGTGACCTGGGTTTGATCCCAAAGTCAAGGGCTATAACATCAGTGGCCAGTGACATGCGTTCAGTAGCCGGCACTGACCGATGTGGTAAAGTATGGTCAAATATGGTTAAACAACACCCTTCACTGAGGTGGTATGGGAAGTCCTTCAACCAACAGCAGATCGGCAAAAAGGCTGTAAAATGTGTACTTTCTACATAAAAAAATATTATGGTGTAGTTTATTGAACTTCACCAGTTTGTTGTGTGTGCAACAACTTAAAAAAAGTTAACTGAATAAAAAGTCTACATTTGTGATTTGTGTACATATTTGTGTGTGTGTGTGTGTTTCTTGTTTTGTTATTTGTTGTTGTGTATCATGACAGATTTCAGTGTCTGCTGCGATTTCAACTGGGGGCAGAATAAATGTGTTTGCTCAGAATGAAGGGGGGCCCTTTGAATTCACAGCATGTAGCACATCAGTATTGCAGGAATGTGCTTCTCCAGATTATGTGAAATGTGCTGTGTTTGTTCCATCAAAAGCAGCTGAGATGGAGAAGCGTTGAAACTCTTCAAGCACTCTGCAGGTAGAGAACACGGAGAGAGGAAGTGTGCTCAAAAGCTGCCGAGCCTGGACGATGGTAGGTGGCTTGGGAGAATAATGCATTTGTGAGGGCATTGAGGTAGCAACCACTGGGATTTAACACTTTGAATCCCACACTCACATCTGAGATAAACAAAAAAACAGTTTTTCTCTCTCATACATCCATCCAGTTGGTGGGCTCGACCCAATTCAAATGATGGCACGCAAAATACCACTGTGTGTAAAATTTGTTTTGCTCATCACTCAACGTGGCATATTCACACGGGATACCATCAGATGCTAGATAAGACGATACTCTTGCCATATGTATTGCACGTCATGGCTCTTTCCCTTGAAAATGATATCACCTGAAAAGGTCAGATGCTATAGTTGGTATAAATATTTGAATATATAAGTAATATATAAAAAAAAAACTTTTTTGAAAACACGCTTTAATGAAATGTACCGTACTAGTAATGAAAGAACTCCACGACTCCAGGAAGTGGCCCCGAAGCTTGCCATAACATAAGGGACCGTAGTGATTTACAGCCAACGTCAGTTGAGCGTGGACAATTAGACCCAACCTGAAACATAACATATTAAAAATAATGTTTAAAAATATATATTTTATTTTTAATGATAGAATATAGTATTGTCATCAGTATGACATAAGTATACCAAGTTTGCAGTCTATACCACATTGGGAATTTGGTAAAATTTTACTTACAAGATTTGAGGATACAACAGACAAAGTTAATAAAAAAGACAGAGTTGGTAAAAAAGCGTGTAATAAAAGTAAAAAATAAAAAGGTGAATGTGCAGCATTCGTTGGCGCACGCCACCACGAGTGGGTCGTGTTTACCGATCACTTAGCCATTGGCATTTTTACTTTGCCCCCCCCCCCACTTTCAGTGCGTTACATTGGAGCTATGCACTTTTTAACATGGATTGAAAATTCATTTAATTCGTGCTTTTTTTTCTTATTGTTTAGAACTGCTTTTCGTGTTTAGTTTTTTGGCCTTCCCCCGCACCTTTGATTAGCACGGTTGGCTGCGTACGCTGCGAAAGAAGTTCAACTCACGCGCAGATATTGTTCGCTGATTCGTTATTTAAATTGGTAACATCCATTTCATAATTTTACTTCTCTAGCGATTTGATTCCGTTTTTTTTTTTAAACCAGTCTTACGTTCTCCCACCTCTTGGACTAGACGTTGACCGTCTTGATTCTTCCACGCCATCTCTCCTCCGCGTTGTGCTCGACTGTTGGTTGCCATTCGTCGATTAACTACTCAGAAGTCCCCGAAACTGCTTTTTTATAACTTTTTTTTGCTGAAGGAAATGACTCTAACTATGTTTGCGAAGAAGACTCACAACATAAATCTGCTTTTGGTTTAGAGGGCCATTTGACTCGCGGTGGTTAGCCTATTTATAGTGTGACGTTGGTTAATAGCGACACGGGTTTTGCCGTAGCCCCTAATGTTATTGGATATTTATGCCTGCAAGCTGCCCGGGCAGCACGCACAGATTTGTTCACTCCATAGGATGCGATGCTCTACAATACTGTGTCTGCCACGAGACACCGGGGGCTAGGATTTTACGTCAAAACAATAATCTTCACCGTGCTGTGGTCACAAGATCAAGCTAATGTAATTCTGTACGTGTCGCTCAGCTGCTGAAGGTCCGCGCTCCCGTCTGTGGGATTACTGAGTTCACATCCTGGGCAGGGCTGACCCAGCCTGTTGTACTTGACATGTCAACTCAAAAGCCAAATTGTCTCCCTGCTTCGCTGTGCAATGGAGCAATGTTCATCTCTCTTGGTGGCTCACAGCCAAAAGTTTTTGTAAATACAGAGTATTTTGTTAGTGCAACTACTCACTTTGACTCATCTCTTCGACGTGGTGAAAGAGAACAGTTTTAAGGAATAAAGAAATGAGGAAAAGAGCAGGGGCTCATTGAGGCTGCTGTCACAGCAAAAGGAGGCGAGTGGCAGTAGGCGGAAGGTGTCGTGAGAACGACTGACGAGAGGCGAAACTTAACGACGGAGCGGAGGCTGAGAGGAGGGAAGAGAATCGGAGGGAGGTGGCGGAAGAGACGGCATCAGCAGCAGCAGCAGAGAGACGATGTTGCAGAGAACGACTGACGAGAGGCGAAACTTAACGACGGAGCGGAGGCTGAGAGGAGGGAAGAGAATCGGAGGGAGGTGGCGGAAGAGACGGCATCAGCAGCAGCAGCAGCAGCAGCAGCAGAGAGACGATGTTGCAGAGTTCAGAGGCCGCGACTGGACAGGAGCGTCCGAGCAGAGGAGGGGGGATGTAAGGGGATGAGGGAGGCCTTTGCCCAGCAGGGGGAAGTTGCAGGACGACAGCAACGCAACCTATTGAGAACACACGTTTATATACACTACGTGTGTATGTTGAACTTCTTTCACACCATACGTAGCCAACTGTGCTAATTGGAGGTGCGGGTGAAGGATCGCAAACTTAACACGAAAATCAGTTGTAAAGACATTAGTTTTAAATCTAAATTATTTAAAAGTGCATAGCTCCAGTGACTTCCTAATATCAGAGGGAAGAGCGTTCCAGATGGCCGCAGAAGCGCATCTGAAAGCGCACGATACTATGTCCATCTTTATTCGATGGCCAGCCAAAATCCGCTGCGAGGATGACCGGAGTTCTCATGATTTTTGTTTATGTTCCATGACGACATCAGCAAGGTATTGTGGTTCATTTGTGGCAAGCACTTTGTGTGTAATGAGTGCGACCATACATACTGTTTATATGGCACTCTAGCCCGGAATCAAAGGAATATGCTTCAATGAGCAAAGCATCACATCAGCGATCACCTCTGGGACGGTCGGTACCACAGAACCAGCTCTTGAGTCACTTCAATGGACAAATATTACCGAATGTCAAGGAAATCTCTTTCATGCTTTACAAAGAGCAGCTCTCTGCATGTTAATTACGTTAATTGTGTGACTTGGGTGCAGTCGTGCGTGATTACGCGGGGTTCTTAAGTGCAGCATCGTCACTACGTACTGAACAAAACATTACCACGATGTGACATTTTGGTGTTTCAATTAAATAAGTAATAAAACGTGGATTTATCTGCAGTTATATATTTGGTTTGTTCCTAATCTTTTAGACAATTTTGCGGAAAGTTTTTCACACTGAATAACCTCGTAATTAGCACATATTACTGAGAATGTGGTAACTGTTAAATTCTCCTCAAGTTTAAAGTATCTTTTTGTGCTCAGATGGGCATAGAGGACGTTGCTAATCTCCATTTACTGTCCCAAGTCAGCAGTATAAATTCCACATTCCTGTGACCAGGAATAGGGAACGGACAGCCACGTTCAACTTGTTACATTTGTGTTGAGGCATGGAGAGATGCTGGGCTGAGTCAACCCCCTGGCTGGGTTTGAAATTGCAGCCTTCCGGATTTTGACTTGGGTGCTCTAATCACAGTGCCACCCGGTGAGATATAATATCTGCAGCTATCCCACAGCGCCCGTGAGTCATTACCAGTGCATAAAATCTGCCTATTTGTAAGATGAGGCTTTTGTGCAGCTGACACAGTTCGTTTTGAAAGGGTGGCAAAGTGGTGCAGTGGTAACACTTGTGCCTCATAGCACGAAGTTCCTTGGTTCGATTTCCAACTCGGATGCCTCTCTGTGGGGAGGTTGTATATTCCTCCGCATGCTTGACATGGTTTCCTACTCCACGTTTTCCAGTTTTTTCCCCATTGCTTCAATGAACAAATAAACGCAATGTAACTGGTATTATCCAAACATCCCAATGCTGAAAAATTACCTGCAAGATATTAGTTTGGGATTGCTTAGAGCAACATCTAAAACTTGTCAGGACCCTCCTGAGAAGGGGTGCCACAGTGGCGAGATGTTAACTACCTTGCCTGGTATACAGGAGGTCATGGATTCGATCCCAACCCTGACGACTGTATATTTGGAATTTTCATGTCTCTCTTCCCGTGGTTGCGTGGCTTCTTCTCCGGGTCCTCCGGTTTTTCCTCCACATTTAACAACAGGCATTTAGATTATTTCGCTGCTATACATTTCCACATGATAAGCCACTTCATTGAGCTATCATTTGTGGCAATGTTGCTTCTGAAAAATAGCTATATAGCTCAGTTTAGACTCAGTGAGGCCTTACGTGGTAAAAAAGTGTAATAATCATCATAATGTATAAATATGTATGCAGCACAGATTTTCTTTGGCACTGTTTGTCTCCTGGGAAACTTTTTAAGATCATCTCTGTGCATGTGTGTGTTTTGGCAGCAGAGGATATTGCCAGGCCTGGGAGGCATGTTGGAAAGGTAGCCACTTGCCACTGGGACCATGCTGCCAGCATGCAGACTCAATGTCAACCACTTAGCTAGACAATTGAAGCGTTGCCACTGTCTCTGAAATGGAACCGCGGTCAACTACCCCTTTCCTTCCATCCACTGGCTGCAAACCCAACCCATCGCTGATGATATACATCGATAAACCAGCTGGCGCAAGCCGAATTAGGGCTTTCAGCATGCAATGCGAAATTCAGAATTGATTTTGTGGCATGTTCAGCCACTCTCACACTTCTGCTATTGGCATTTCTCAAACAAGGATGTTGTGTATGCTGTACGGAATGCCATTTTATTGATCGATTAGATCAAAAGGGAGTCGATCAATCAATAAAGTTAATTACCTATGTTTACACAGCTCAGTGCTTATTGACATCCATTATCTGTTGTTTTTTTTTGCTAGGGAGACCTTGGGTGCCTGAGTAATCTATATATATAAAATCGCAAATCTGTCTGTCTGTGTGTGTGTCTGTGTGTCGCCGGACCATACGCAGTTTCATTCGACGGCGGTTGCCCCTGGCAACGGGTAGCGACGCATTCGCTGCGGGGTGGACGCCATTTTGAATTTCCGTAAAAAATATGCGCACGCATTAACACGCGACTCTCAGGTAAATTCATCAAAGTTTCACGTCCTCTTCACTCCCCCCCCACCACAATGTGTGCAATTACTATTATAGGCTCGGTAGATAATAAAATTATAGCGATTAGACAGTATTATTGTAGCGCGGGGGGGGGGGGGGGGGAACGGCCCCGGTACCCAGCCTCAGCCGGGTGGGCAATCTAGGCGAGGCCGGAGGCTCTGCACGGTACTAGGCCTCGACACCCAGCACGCGACTCTGAGGTAAAATCATCAAAGTTTCACGTCCTCTTCACTCCCCCCCCCCCCCCACCACAATGTGTGCAATTACTATTATAGGGTCGGTAGATCATAAAATTATAGCGATTAGACAGTATTATTGTAGCGCGGGGGGGGGGGGGGGTAACGGCCCCTGTACCCAGCCTCAGCCGGGTGGGCAATTTAGGCGAGGCCGGAGGCTCTGCACGGTACTAGGCCTCGACACCCCACCCGTGTCAAGCGACACCTTTGTGGTATAAACTCGATATACCCAGCGTTGCCCGGGGGGAAAATACATTTAAAATCTCCTGAAAACTTTCAAACATTACATACCAATGAAAAAACAACTGTGTAATTACTTTTAAACCCCACGTGCCAAGAATCGATTCTTTAAATGTTGACTGTACAAATAGTCATTAAGCTGGGTGAGCGTACTGCCAGTCTATAATGTAGACTGTAGCCTGGTTATTAAATTGGGTGAGTGTACTGCCAGTCTATAATGCAGACTGTAGCCTGGTTATTAAGCTGGGTGAGCGTACTGGCAGTCTATAATGTAGACTGTAGCCTGGTTATTAAGCTGGGTGGGTGTACTGGCAGTCTATAATGTTGACTGTAGCCTGGTTATTAAGTAAAGTTAGTCAATTTGTAACACGTACGCTTTCGCGACCATTATTCATAAACAACGTTATTGGGTTTAGATCGCCTTATTTATTAATGTGTTGTAACCCTCCAACACCCGACACGGCCAATCAGTAAAAAAGTGTCACGTTCATAAAAGACTAATAGTTCACTGCTTTAGCCCACCGGTGTGTTTAAGCGTGAAACCACAACAATTACCATTTCTGATGAAAAAACAACTGTGTAATTACTTTTAAACCCGACGCGCCAAAAATCGATTCTTTAAATGTTGACTGTTCAAATAGTCATTAAGCTGGGTGAGCGTACTGCCAGTCTATAATGTAGACTGTAGCCTGGTTATTAAGCTGGGTGGGTGTACTGGCAGTCTATAATGTAGACTGTAGCCTGGTTATTAAGTAAAGTGAGTCAATTTGTAACACGTAGGCTTTCGCGACCATTATTCATAAACAACGTTATTGGGTTTAGATCGCCTTATTTATTAATGTGTTGTAACCCTCCACCACCCGACACGGCCAATCAGTAAAAAAGTGTCACGTTGATAAAAGACTAATAGTTGGTAGTGAGGGGAACATTTTATTTTGCGTTAAAAATGCTTTAAAAATACACTAAACGCTCAGGTAAATTCTTCATTGCGTGATGTCCCCCCCACCCCGATGCGTGCAGTGATTACTACTATACATTTGCTAGATGCTACCACTATAGGCCGTAGATATTACTGCACAGCGGCCGAGGAGATCGTGGCTGGGGGGAGGGGCAGGGGTAGCAGGCCATCTGTGTATATATGTAAGGTTATTAAGGAATATTTTTTTCACCCGGGCAACGCTGGGTACTTCTGCTAGTAGTAGTATATTTTAGTTGTATCACTGTCATTGCAATTTGAATATATTTTTACTCTAGCCAGGTTGGCTCTGTGGCATTGCTCAGAAAGATGTGATTTCAAACCACAGTTAGGGGTTTCATGAGACCATTATTATCATCATCTCTGCAATAGATAAAAGCAGTGCAAAGTTGTAGGAAGTCATCAGTGATTGTACTGTCGAGAAATCGGTTGATCATTTAGCAGAGATAATTTATACAGCTGGCTCAAGGCCACCGATAGAGATTAGCACCACCCTCTTCTGATTTCAGCATGGTCACACTTTGGCCTGACCTTAATTTAATTGTAGGTAATTTGAAACTTGGCACTTGGCTCGTGACTCCGGCACACAGACGTCTATCCTTTTATATAACGCGACAAGGCCTTGAGCACACCCCGCACAACGGAATCCACAATTTGGCAATGCCTCAGAGTATTACCGGGGTGGGCGGGATAGGGGGTGCTGGGGGAAATTTGAAATGTGTGACCCTGTTCAACTCCTGTTTTGTAGCCTGCGTGCTGATCACGAGGATTTACAAGCATTAAGCCAGACCCACCGCACCTCGCATAAATGTCTCCACTCACGGGTGCATGGCTATTATATGTTCTCTCTGTGGTCGCATGGGTTTTTCTCTGGGTCCTCCAGTTTTTCCCCTCCTTATTTAGAAACATGTGTTTAGATTATTTGCCTGCTATACATTTTCGCATTATATGCCGCTTTCTTGAGCTGTCATTTGTGGCCAGGTTAATTTTGCAAAGAGCTATACAGCTCAGTAGGCTTTACCTGGCAAAAAAAAAATGAGACATTAAACTCAGAGGTGCTATTTTCCACATGGACATTAATCATCAAGTGAGACTTCTGAATAAGTGCAGCGACATTACTATGACGCCTTGGCTAAAATCCCAACAGGTTTATAAGCTAACTGGCATTGCCAAGAATCCTCCTCCATGGTGGCTAAAAGGTCGACTGAATTCCATGCACATGGAGACTGGGCATTGTTGCACGTATCTCAGATGTATGCAGCCCAGTAGATATATGGACGTATTGGCGGTACACCGGTGCAGCACAACATTCCGGTCCTTATAAAACAGTCAGAAATCAAAATTTGAACTGACATTCGTCTTCCAACTGCTTCAACATCATGAGAACTGATTTTGATGAACCTCGTGAGATTTTTCTGATCGGGGGGTTGCAAATCGAGGGAAAATAAATAATTATTTTTCGATTTAAAGCTTTCGTGACTGCAGGGATTCATATTCTTGGATCTTTCGGTAAAGTCACGTAGAAGGGAAATAATAAAATAATAAAAATAAAACAATCAAATTCTCACGACGTTTCGGCCATAAAAGATCCAAGAATATAAATAATTATTGTCAATTTCATTTTTTATACCGCACACCACCGGCGCATCGCCAATAGTTCATATGCAGCATATATGTATGCTTGGTTTGCACACTTTGGGTGTTTTAATTTGCACATGCGGATCAGTTTGTATTGAAAATACGACCCCATACTCATCAAATCAGGTCTATGATTCTACAGACCCGATCCGGATTGTTTTTTATTTATCATTGAATCCTGAGAGATTGTTTTTTTTAATGTAATCCTGAGAGATTGGGTTTTTAAATCATGTAATCCTGAGAGATTGGGGTTTTAAATCATGTAATCCTGAGATATTGTTTTTTTTTCATGTAATCCTGCGAGATTGGGGTTTTAAATCATGTAATCCTGTGAGATTGGGTTTTTATGTCATGTAATCCTGAAAGATTGGGTTTAAAAAAATCATGTAATCCTGAGAGATTGGGTTTTTAAATCATGTAATCCTGAAAGATTGGATTTTTAAATCATGTAATCCAGAGAGATTGGGGTTTTAAATCATGTAATCCTGAAAGATTGGGTTTTTAAATCATGTAATCCTGAGAGATTGGGGTTTTAAATTATGTAATCCTGAAAGATTGGGTTTTAAAAATCATGTAATCCTGAGAGATTAGGTTTTTAAATCATGTCATCCTGAAAGATTGGGTTTTTAAATCATGTAAACCTGAAAGATTGGGTTTTTAAATCATGTAATCCTGAGAGATTGTTTTTTTTTTATCAAGTAATCCTGAGAGATTGGGTTTTTAAATCATGTAATCCTGAAAGATTGAGTTTTTAAATCATGTAATCCTGAGAGATTTGGGTTTTAAATCATGTAATCCTGAAAGATTGGGTTTTTAAATCATGTAATCCTGAGAGATTGGGTTTTTAAATCATGTAATCCTGAGAGAATGGGTTTTTAAATCATGTAATCCTGAAAGATTGGGTTTTTAAATCATGTAATCCTGAGAGATTGGGGTTTTAAATCATGTGATCCTGAAAGATTGGGTTTTTAAATCATGTAATCCTTAGAGATTGGGTTTTTAAATGATGTAATCCTGAAAGATTGGGTTTTTAAATCATGTAATCCTTAGAGATTGGGTTTTTAAATGATGTAATCCTGAAAGATTGGGTTTTTAAATAATGTAATCCTGAGAGATTGGGTTTTTAAATCATGTAATCCTGAAAAATTGGGGTTTTAAATCATGTAATCCTGAAATATAGTTTTTTTAAATTAAGTAATCCTGAGAGATTGGGTTTTTAAATCATGTAATCCTGAAAGATTGGGTTTTTAAATCATGTAATCCTGAGAGATTGGGGTTTTAAATCATGTGATCCTGAAAAATTGGGTTTTTAAATCATGTAATCCTGAGAGATTGGGTTTTTAAATAATGTAATCCTGAAAGATTGGGTTTTTAAATCATTTAATCCTGAAATATTGTTTTTTTATCAAGTAATCCTGAGAGATTGGGGTTTTTAAAATCATGTAATCCGGAAAGATTGTTTTTTTTTATCAAGTAATCCTGAGAGATTGGGGTTTTTAACCATGTAATCCTGAAAGATTGGGGTTTTTTTCATGTAGTCCTAAGAGATGTTTTTTTAAGCATGTAATCCTGAAATATTGGGTTTAAAAAAAAAATTTAATCCTGAAAAATTGAGTTTTTTTCATCATGTAATCCTGAGAGATTGGGTTTTTTAAAAGCATGTAATCCTGAGGGATTTGGGTTTTTAAATAATGTAATCCTGAAAGATTGTTTTATTATTATTATGTAATCCTTAGAGATTGAGGTTTTTAAATCATATAATCCTGGGAGATTGGGTTTCTTTTTTATCATGTAATCCTGAGGGATTGGTGTTTTAAAATCATGTAATCTTGAGAGATTGGGTTTGAATGCGACGGGGCACCTGCCCGCGAGCTGCCTTTTCTTGCGTGATTTCTTCAGTGGTTGTCCTCTCGGAGGCGTTCTGCCCCTTGGCTCGAATTCCATCGTCACTCTTGACCATAACAAGAGGTTTTTCTTGGGTCAGATTGTGTAAATGTAAATACTTTGTGAAACCCGCCGTCACCCGACATAGCCAATTAGTAAGTTTTGTCACGTTAACAAAGCATGCCAATTGGTTATGTGTACAGCACACCGGTGTGTTGGAGAGTAAACCCACAACATTTACAATGGGAATATAAAGGTCTCATATTTACAATTGGGAGTGCGCCGTTTCGCCAGTAATTACAACGAACATCATGATGATGCTAGTTTCGGTCCGAAAGAGGGATGTCGGCACCTGGTTGGCTCACAAAGGGGTGGGGGGTTAACGCTATTCTCACTAACAAGTCACTCTCGACCATCATCATCCCCTCTCGCGGACATGCCAGTCAAAACCCGGTCACTACTCTTAATTTTTTATTGATGTCTTTAAACGTCTTCCTCTTGCTGTCTCCCGGTGTAATTATGAGCGTGAACGTCTCCCTGCGTTGCGCAATTTTCGGTCTTTGTTAATTTGTTTTGGTTAATGACTGTTTCCCAACAATGTGTCATAGTAGTACCCACTGAAAAAAAAAAACCTCTCTTCTGTAGGCACATCGGTATGCTCATTCCCACTATCAAGTTTAGCTTTCCAAAAGCTTCCAAAATCGATCGTTAGCTCTGAAATAATTACATCTGTGTATCCTTGGTAACAGATTATCACAGCACAAACTCACCGGCTTAAATAAAGGATAGCATATTAGAAATGCACAGAGCATTACATTATTATCGTTAAATCATATTTTTGGGGATTTGAGGTTGTCTAAAAAAAGACGAAAATACAGTCTAACTCGGTGGCTCTTCCCACACAAAAGCAGCATCTCACACAATCAATGTGCACCAATCAGCAGACTCCCGGTATCCCCTGAACAGGTAGACGCATTTGAACAGATCCGGGCATTTGGGATGTGGTGTCATGATGAATGCAATGGATATCAATGCCGCCGTTGGGTAATTGTTCGCACAGGGGACTGGTGAACCTGATGACTCCGGTTCAGTCTCCCTGCGTCAATGTTGAAAACAGTGGGGCAAGTTTCTTTACTCACCCCCTCCAAGCCTCTGTCCACCCAGCAGTGTCAATGGGAACACCACAATGAGTCAATCGGGCAGGTCACGTGTCGTTGAGGGAGGTAAAGTGTGGGTACTCTCCTACGTCTTCTGATACGGTGTCCAGGATGGAAAAGTGGCTCTCTATGGCTCTCAATAGTGGAGGCTGATCCGTCGGCAGTGGCGTGAGAAAACGATTGCTCTCTCAGCTGTTGCTTTCTCACGCCATTGCCCAAAATGTTGTCTACTCTATGTCTATGTGTTTCACTTTTAGAGAGTGTTTTTGATAATTGTGCTGGTTTTCTGTCGAGATAATTGACTTGAGTCAACACCTGAATGAAATGCACACCGCTCACACGACAGGATTGTCCTCGCTGTCAAAGGCATTGTCTGTGTACGGTTTACATATTGTTTATATTGTTATATTGTCATATGCTGCACACGTGTAAGTATAATTCCGAACGTTAAAACGAACGGCATGCACTGCACTGCAATCAGCGATTTTCATGTCTGTGGGAAGTCAACCGATTAGCCAGTAATCAACATTCCATATTCCTATGGCAGGGGCCACATTTTTTTTTAGGATCGCCAGTGGTAATTTCCACTCACTTGTTTGCCGAAGCGTATTTTAGTCACGATAATCTCAGCCGCGATCGTTACCTGAATGTACTGAACACAAGTCTGTTTATTAACATATCAATCACATTTAAGTTCACCGTTGCCATACATTGTAATTTAAACGCAGATCTCGCAGTATATTGAAGACAAATATGTGATTTTTTTTATACATTTGTTTAATTTAACTGTCATATTTACAATTGGATTTCGTCATACATTACAATTCTGCGTGCATGTGCTTGCATGCATTGTATCTGTATATTTTGAATATGTATATTAGTTATGGGAAGCAGGCACTGCATTGGACATTTAATTGTTCCTTGAACGTAATTATATGTGCATGCAATGCACAATATAACATTGCATTTGCCTTCGACCCACGTGAATTGAATGTTGGAGTTTCTTCGTGCGTACTGTGTGTAGTTTGTCACACTATGTTTATTAATGCGTTTGCTGACAATGCCCTGAATGCAAAATATGAAATGAATTTGCAGCAGTGCATTTGACTTGATCGTGCATATGCTTTGCATCCTTAAGTTCAAGGAGCAGCTGCAGCGTTGGTGTGGCGGTCAGCGCACTGGACTTGCAATCCAGGGGTCGCCGGTTCGATTCTTTCTCCCGGTACGGCGGTTGAAGCAACGACGCAAGTTTCTTAAACAGCCCAGCGCCCGTCAGTATGAATGGGTACGTGGCAGTTCGTTGATCAGCAGGTCGTTCATGGTGGGGTCAAGCGTGGGTACTCCCACCTGTTCCAAAAAATCTTGTTAGTGTGGAAGATTAGGCAAAATGCCCTCTAGTGCTTCCTCTAATGGATGCCCTTGCACCAGCAGTGGCGTGGGCAAGTAGTAGCCAGGGCTGTATCTGGGCTGAGGTCCACGTGAAATTATTCAACTATACTGTATGTTTTTCCAGTACCACAGATAATCGGCTTGTGTAAGGATGAATGTTGAGGCCAAAAACATTCACAATTCAACGGAAAGAAATAAACTTTTCCTAGCCTGCACAAACGATGGCTGACTGTAATCTGTCATGTAAAAATATACGTGTGCAATACGATGTTGCCGTGATTTTCATGACTGAAAAGGGAAGGCAGCTTGGAGGTTTGGAAGTGTCACGGGAAACAATGTAGATGTAATCAACGAGAGGAGGTTGTGATTGATGGGGGCAGATTATCCAGGCATGCATTGGAGTGGCATCCAGAGGTAGTCGGCCAAGGGGAAGACTGATAGAATGATGATATAATACTCTGAGAGAAGACCTTGGAGGTCAAGTGTCAAGTGTGAAACAGCTGAGGGATGAGGGATGCGCCAGAAGAAAGCAATGATGAAGTGTGATGGCAAGAGGAGTATTGGCTGCAGTGACCCCCTTCACCTTGGTCTTGATCTTGGTGGGTTTTTTCAGAATAACTTCGCGAATTTAACGTACGGTGGATGTTGCTGACAGTAATTACAAACAAAATATTCGTACTGTATTCGAAACCCAGGCCGTGCTTTTCTTTGTCTTTGAGCAAGGTGCATTTAGGAGGCAGTACAGCAAGTAGGTTATTCGATCTATCTCCGTGGCGTTTCAGTCCCCCCCCCCCCCCCCCCCAAATTAGTTAGGTGGGCTTTCTCCATCTGCTTTCGTTTTATTGTAAATGTAAAATTAATAAAAAAAACGGAATTTGCAAAAAACGGAACATGCTGAGACAACGCCTAAATTCAGCATTTCATGAGTAAATCAGTGGTTATTGTTGCTAACAAGCCAGTTAAAGAAGGCCTTTTACCACCGTAAAAGGCAAATAAAGGTTCAGGCCTGCAATTGCTTTTTT